>NW_015506112.1:94345-104568 GCF_001515645.1 Sinocyclocheilus grahami | reverse complement strand
CTGTCTGGAATTCGGGCCTAACGACTCTAAAGTCGTCCTGAAACCGAGGCAGGGTTACGTACCTAAAGTGCTCTCTACTCCATTCAGAGCACAGGTCATTACGCTCTCCGCGCTTCCTCCAACTGAAGAGGACGGAGAGCTATCTCTCCTCTGCCCCGTCAGGGCGTTGAGAATCTATATTGAGCGTTCCGCTCCCTATAGGCGATCGGAAACAACTCTTTGTCAGCTTCGGTAACCGCACCAAGGGGTTTCCGGTTACGAAGCAAAGACTCTCTTGATGTATAGTAGACACCATCTCGCTAGCATACTCTTCCTTGGGCCTCCAATGCCCCATTGGAGTATGGGCCCACTCGACTAGAGGCATCGCCTCGTCATGGGCATGGTCCAGTGGTGTGTCCATTGCGGATATTTGTGAGGCGGCCGGCTGGGCCTCGCCATCTACATTTGCGAGGTTTTACAGCCGTGCCATGCCCAAGTTCTCTGGTATTGTTCACCTGTTAGCTCTCGACCCCTGGGTGTCGAAGTTATGGGTATACTCTGGAGCGATTAACCAGGCCAGGTGTGACCTAGGAAGCTCAGCCCGCTTAGCCTTGGGTTATTGTTGACTTCTCTATAAGCATTGGTTGCTTATGGAAGTTATACCTTTAGTCGTTCCACTACATTAGCACGGCGTGATTGGACTGTTCCCATATGTGTCTTAAGCAAGATGCAGTATGAGAGAAGTATCGAAAGGGAACCGAGGTTACATTAGTAACGAGTACGTTTTCTCCACAGTCAGTTATACCACTTTTTCTGGAAGGTTTTATTCGTAGACTTGGAAAAGTGATGCTATGAGCACCAAACACATCCTACAGTCTGTTTTTAAGCGCTGAAAAGTAGGGAAGAGACAGGAAAGTTTAAGTCGACTGTGTTCAATATTATTACCTTACAGAACAGGAGCATTCAATTAAAGTTACAGGTCCAGTTTTTAAATTCCAGGTCCAGACATCCAACAGTAACACTGCAACTTACACATGAGTCAACATGTTGTGCAGTATACAAGCAATAAAAAAAGCAATGCACATTTCAGTTTTTTTTTTTTTAAGTTGGAAGCTATAATGAGCTACCTATTAAAAGTATGAAATGTGACCCTGGACCACAAGGGTCATAAGGGTCAATTTTTCGAAATTGAGATTTATACATCATCTGAAAGCTGAATAAATAGGATTTGTAGGTTTGACAAAATAGGTTTGTTAGAATAGGACAATATTTGGCAGAGATACAACTATTTGAAAATCTGGAATCTGAGGGTGCAAAACAATCTAAATATTGAGAAAATCGCCTTTAACGTTGCCCAAATGAAGTTCTTAGTAATGCATATTACTAATCAAAAATAAGTTTTGATATATTTACGGTAGGAAATTTACTAAATATATTCATGGAACACGATCTTTACTTAATATCCTAATGATTTTTGGCATAAAAGAAAAATCGATAATTTTGACCCATACAATGTTGTTTTGGCTATTGCTACAAATATACCCCAACGACTTAAGACTGCTTTTGTGCTCCAGTCTCTCCAAGACTGCTGCTTTGTCCAGAGAAAATGATTGTATCTGCTGTACCACTGACAAGCCAGGTAATTTGATTCACAACCAATTACACAGAATTTGTATTTTATATTGACAAAGAATAACATTGGAACAATTTTCCTGAGCTCTGTGGCCTTCAGAATGTCTGCCCACCAACTGCATTTACTGTATTTAACCCAGTTCTCTTCCAGGTTTGTCTGTTTTATGGTCAAATTTGCATGTGGAAAAAAACCCCACATCTTATGTTAATATTGTATTTATTTATTTATTTATTTATTTTACCACTTAAACTACTGTTCAAAAGTTTGGGGTTGGTACAGTTTTTTTTACTCTTCTGTTCACAAAGGCTGCATTTATTTGAAATCGATTTTTGTTTATTGTAAATATTATAAAAAGTCACATTTGATCAATTTAATGTGCCCATGCATTTCTTTAAAACTTCATCTTAATATGTTCAATACATCACTGTACATTTGGTGTAATGAAAGAACAGATGTACGACTTCATGTGTGTGTTATGATTTACTCAAGGTCTGAGGAATAAAACACTGCTGTCTGCCTGCGACTCGAGGATCCCAAACACAATCACATGCTAATAAAGAAAAACCTGCAGCGGTACACCCAATTACCAGACAAATCCACCTCCATCTCAAACAGAGGCCAATCTAGTTTAGTTGTGCATTAGGAAACATACTTGAAACGCAGGATCAAAGCTATTGAATTCAGGGAGAAAACAGAGATGAAGAACTAGAAATGAAGATGAATAGTGAAGAATAAGAAAGGTAATTTCTTTAGAGGTTAACATCAATGAATAGAGAGAGATTACTGAACAAGCGCCTCTGTTGCCTTTCGCATCTCAACAAACAGGTTTTCTTGTTTATTCAGCAAATAAATTCTGTTTGGGAAAACAGAATTAGCATGTGTGATGAAATGAGGGAGAAATTGCTCCTGAAGTCTCCCTTTAGCAGGTTTTCTTGCAAGGCCTGTAGGATTATTGAGCGTCTGGAATTAAAAGAGTGGTTTTGCTTGATTGCATTGCATGCTGGGAGCACACACTTCACAGAGCTTTATGAAGTGCAGGGCACTCGAGAGGCGTTCTCCTAACTACAGTATAGAGCAATCACAGAACATGTCAAACGGATGATGAACAGCACAGGGGGGAAAAAACACTCAGCAAGCCTCTGCAGGACTTCAAAAAACCATTCACATCACATCCTCTTCCTGCTGCAGAAGAACAATGAACACACAGATTTATTCAAATGACTTACTGTAAATATATTACTGCAAATAAATCGTAGTGAAGAGTGTATAAAAAGAAATGTAGTTTAGTATTCTGCCAGAATTTGTATAGCTGAACCTCAAGGCCATGTTTCATATTATTCCAAACATGTTTTACCCTCAAAAATAAATAAATAAATAGCAGCAGCAGCAGCAGTAATAATAATAATAATAATAATAATAATAAATGCAGTTATTTATTAATACATTTATTAATATTCATATTATTCATGAATAAATAAATACATACATACATGAAAACTCTTTTTAAAGACCATTTTCTGCTTAGTGACATTATAGTCATGACAGTCCCTCTGTAGACATCTGTTCAGTACTGTAATGTACTGTTACTAAAATAAACAGGAAAAGTGTGATTTTAAAACGACACTGAAAATGAAATAGTATCTTAAAAAGTGGTAACATCTAAATTCATATTAATGTTAAATGTTAAAGTCAAACATATAATTTAAACCAACCAAATCAAGCTATATTAATTTATACAAACAAAACAATTTTCATGGGTTTCTGGTAGAATCGGGTAGAAATAGCAGTGTAAGGTATCAGTTACAGGTTACCACTTTGTACAGTGTAGTGAAAGAATGAATGAATGCTAACATAATATAAATCATATATGCATGTATGTACAGTGCCTTGCAAAATTATTCATACCCACTGAACTTTTCCACATTTTTATGGAATTTTTATTTGTAAAAAAACTATTTGAACAACATTTATAATTTTTCCTTCCAATTCACAATTATGTGCCGCTTTGCATCGGTCTATCACATAAAATCCCAATAAAATAAATTTTTGTTTGTGGTTGTAACATGACAAAATGTGGAAAGGTTCAGTGGGAATGAATACTTTTGAAAGGCACTGTATGTATTTATTTTTTATATTTAATTTAATTTAATTTTAGGCAAAAAAAATTAAACAATAAATTTAAAATCACCATAAATGTCTTTGTAAGATTTTTCCAGACGTGTCCAGTACAAATGACATACAAGCTTCACATAAATGTATGAAGATTTTATTTTTCAGAACAAACTTTACTTCTTTTTCCTGTTATGTTTTCATTTGTGTGAACATTTTCTTTCACACAATCAAATTTGCTGTAAATTAACTTCCTATCAACAACTTAAAACACACACAGATATTTATAGATTTCAATTTAATTTACAAAAAGAAAACAATGAACTCTTCAAAGCTCATCTTACACATAGTGCAGCCTTTTTTCTTTCTTTTCTCCCTGGAGACATTTAATTCTAGTCCATTCCAAACGGAGGAGAGATTGAGAGACTTTAATTGTGATTGGAATGAAAAGAATACAGACAGATGGAGATCTATTAACAGTGAGAAAGACTTTTGATTGGAGAGGGGAAACATCATAGAGGTTTAGATCTGGATTTGGGTTCCCTGGAGGGAAAAGCACATTGTCTTGCAGTTTCATTATTTTCCCTCCTGCTGTCATCTAAACATCCTCACTTTTTCTGTGGTTGTTCTCACCAAAATGCTCCTCCTGGACTGCTGTTTAGTACAGGGCTGACATAGCTCGACTTGGTGTAATAAAATAAAGGCAGTTATTAACAATGCTCTTTGCTCTTCAAAAAGGCAAAAAGAGAGAGCTGCCAGTGGAGACAGACAGACAGATTAAATACATTTTCCCTATGAATGATTAAGAGATTAAGGCGACTGATCCCCAGGATCAAACAGTCAAAACACACATCAGAAAAGCCTGTTGGACCCTCTCAGACCAAAGACCACACATAGGCAGTTTTAATGAAACCGTAGACATGTTTCAAAGCACTGCAGATTGAATTTATTTGACAAAAATGGCATTAAGAAAAAAATAAATTACAAAAGTTCTGTCAGACTCTTCTTTATAATGTGGGATGGATGGATGAATGGATAGACTACCCATTTTTCCCCCATGTTTTTACAGTCAATGTCACTTCAAAACAGCTTTATACAAAACCATGCATCATTGCGACTATGTCAAGGATTTTAAAAAAAAAATGTATTTAGTGGCCATCTGCGTTTTGTTTCTTTGCAGCCTGAAATGAAGACAGACAGAGTTTTGGGGATAAAGGTGTGGACAGACACAAGTCAGGAGATGGATACAAAACATTTCAAAGGCTTTATCAATTCCTTCTGTCACAATCTCTAGCTGGAGTGACCACGAGCTTCGCTAGAGGGCACTCCATCCCAGACTTCTACCACTCCATCAAATAATTAATTTCCCTATATAAGTCTGGTTCAGTTTGTCATTCTTTGTGAAGTCTTGTGCTTGTCATTGCTGTAATTCTGAGCCTTGTTCCATGTTTCTTCCATGTCCTTGTTCCTGGTGCTGTTACTCTGCCTGTCTTTTGGATTAACCCGTTGTCTGTTTTGGCCCTGTTGCTATTGTTTGGACAGATCACCTGTGTTATGACCTTTTCCTATTTTTGGACTCTGTTTGTGGATTACCCTTCATTTAGATCCTCTACCTTCATGTTTTGGAGCAGTTCATGACAGAAGACTTCACCAGAGACTCTTTGCAAAATGGATACCATCCCAAAGATTTATCATAAAATGGCCACCGTTCCTGAGTCTCGTCTTGTCATGGCCGCCGTTCCAGAGCCTGCTCACGTCAAGACTGTCAAGCCAGAGCCTGCTCACGTCACAGCTGATTGTCCAAAGGCTCGTCACGTCACAGCTGATCGTCCAGAGGCTCATCACGTCACAGCTGATCGTCCAGAGGCTCGTCACGTCACAGCTGATCGTCCAGAGGCTCGTCAGGTCACAGCTGATCGTCCAGAGGCTCGTCACCTCATAGCTGCCATCCCGAGCCACGCAGACTCCATGTTCTCGGGCGGCACTGTTTCAACGTTCTCAGGCCTGCCGGCCGCTACTCACTCCAGTTCCCCAGGCACAGAGCCATCGGTCTTAGAGATAGACAATGTACTCTCTGTCCTGCCAGTTATGGCTATGGCCATTCTGTGTGTTTGGGCCGCACACACCACCTTAGTTCCCCCAGATGTGGCAGCCTCTGCTGCAGAACCTCCCGAGGTACCTGTCAAATTAATCTCAGCCTTAGAAGCCAATCATGAACTGCCAGTCCCTCCTGTCATAGTAACAGAGACCACCTCTGTATTCACTCAATGTCCTGTCCCATTCAAAGAGGCCTCTCCCGAACTCTCTGTTTGCCCTGCCATGGCCAATAAAGCAGATCCCGAACTCCCTGACTGTCCTGTCACAATTAAGGGGACTGCCTATGAACTCTCTGCCTGTCCTGTCACGGCTGTGGAGGCCGTCTGTGGACCCTCAGTCTGTCCTGTTCTGACTAGGGTGGTTAATTCTGAACTCTGTGACTGTCCTGTCCTGGCCAGGGAGGCCTTTCCTGAACTCTCTGTTTGCCCTGCTATGGCCAATAGGGCTGATCCCGAGCTCCCTAATTACCCTTTCATGTCCAAAGAGGCCGTTTCTGAGCTCTTCGCCTGTCCTCTTACAGCTAGGAAGGCCGTTTCTGAACCCTTAGTTTGTCTATCTAGAAGCATAGTGAAGTCTATTATTAAGAAAAGGAAGGTGTTTGGTACAACACAGACCCTCCCTGGATCAGGACGTTGGGAAACTGGTCAGAGAGGCGACCAAGACCAAGCAGTTGCAGGAATTTATGACAAAGAGTGGTCATTGTGTGCATGTGACAACAATATCACAAATTCTCCACAAATGTGGCTTGTATGGGAGGGTTGCAAGAAAAAAAGCCACTCCTCAAGAAAGGCCACATGCAGTCAGACTGAGCTTTGCCAAAACACACCTTGAAGATTCTGAGGCAGATGAGACTAAAATTGAATTATTTGGCCTCAACACCAAACGATGTCTGGCAGAAATCCACTACAGTTCACCATCCATATAACAGCATTCCTCCAGTAAACCATGGAGGTGGTGATATCTTGTTATGAGGTGTTTCTCTGCAGCAGATACTGGAGCACTTGTCAGGGTAGAAGGAAAAATGTATGGGGCAAAATACTAAATTATTGAGGAAAATCTGCTGCCCTCTGTGAGAAAGTTGTCAATGGGAAAACAATTTACCTTCCAACATGACAATGACTTAAAGCACACAGAAAAACTGAGCACACAGTGGTTGAAGGAGAAAAAGTTGAATGCCCTTGCATGGCCTCGTCAGAGCCCAGACTTAAACCCCAATGAAAATCTGTGGAATGACTTGAAGTTCACAAACGCTCACCATCAAATTGAACTGAACTTGAGCAGTTCTGCAAAGAAGAGTGGGCAAATATTGCAAAGTTAGTAGAGACAAATCCTGAGAGACTAAAGGCTGTAATTAAAGCAAAAGGTGGTTCATAAAATACTGACACAAGGGGGTGATCCTTTCTCCAACTCAGTGATTCTGTTTGTTTGTTTGTTTATTTATTTTTCTGAAATGTTGCTGTTATACCTTTCACTTGGATGTTCTAAGTTGCACTGAGTAAATACAGCTGGATAAAACTAAAACTGTGTCCGTCTTCATTTCAGGCTGCAAAGCAACAAAATTTGGTTATTTTAAAGGGGGGTGATTCTTTTCTATACCCACTGTATAGAGCCCAGAAAAACAATAACTTAACTTCATTCAATAAAACAAACCATCTCTTGTCTGGTGAGTCAATAAACAGCTCTTTCTGTCGAGGGCTGCAGAGTTCCCGTGTTATTTGCTACTGGCTATTTTCAAGACTCATATTAGGAAACAGCAGGACAGATGGCCAGCGTTCACCACATGATGGGAGGCCGAGACATATCAACTGTGTTTGAGATTACACCTATACTGAAAAAAATGTATATTATATTACTATTTTTTTTATCCTTTATTTTACCAGGATAGTACCATTGAGATGCAAATCTCTTCTTCCAGGGAGTCCTGGCCAAAATGGCAGCACAAAAAGTTTCACAATAAAAAAAAAAAATGCCCTAGATATTGACCTACACTATAGTCTGTGTAAAACTGCTTATTGTATTGCTGGCATAGTCTGAGACAAACATCATTTGCTTTCATGTTCTGTTAAGCAACTGTTTATAATATTGGATAATAATGTTGCCATGGTTTGACATAAGGTTCATGTTATTAACAATACTTAATTCATCATTATTTAAGGCATCATATCAATGATCAACAATGAATTATATATGCTCAAGAAATGTGTAATGTTTTTATGAATATATTAGTGTTTTATTGCCAATTCATTTTCATTCATAATATGTTAACCAATGACAATGTATACAACCTGAACTGTTAAAATTTTTTTGTATATGTAGAAATTTACAATATCCAAAATTAATAAACATTGTAAAATACAATATCAGTTCATGTTAGCAATTGCATTATACAGTAAATATATATAGAGAGAGGTTTATTGTAAAGTGTTACACTTCCAATTGTAATTGTTGGTAGATGTATACAAATTATAAGCAAACTTCAGGCAGGAATCAATCGTGTGGTAAATAAATAAATAGAGTCAAATGGTGTAAAAAATGGATATGTCAAACAATTACATCATAGTTTTGTTGGTAGAAGACGTGTAAACTAACTAACTAAATAAGACAAAACACTTAGGACAGGGCCCTTTAAATGACACTTGACGAGACAATACAGTCTGAGACCTTCCTCTAGAGGAGCCTCTAAAATTAGCTTAACAACATAATTTTGATAGACAGACAAGGGGCTGTTGTGTCTGAATGGATATAGAGGAGATGCTTTAGTAGACTGTATAAACTGCTTTTGTGTGGAAACAGCTCTTTACATAATAAATCTGCCTGTCTGCTAATCCTCAACATGTTTGCATTACATATTTCATTTTAAGCACACTCTTATATCTCGTATAAGAGAAGGCATGGATAATTTTGCGTATGACTCATTTCTAGTGGGATCCACACTTGCTGACTGACAGCCATAAAACTCTACAAACAATTCAGTGATTCCAGGGCCATTATATGATTATTTTTTTGTGGGAGGGAAAGTTTCACTGACTCCTCAGACAATAAAACATAGATCTGTGTAATAAAATAACCATAATTCAAGGTTTCTGTTTCTTTTCTGACAGTTGACTGTGAGGATATGCGGTGCTGAGAGACACAATGGAGTCTGTGTTTATGTTCCATTGAATGCTCGAGTCCTGTCGTTTTCCCAGCATTCAACAGCCGATCGAATTCAGACATTGGCAGTAGGAGCGGCTGATTCTTGGCAAGCGGTGACCCAGCGGTGCAGCTGAAAATCAAAACACACCACTGGCTTCTATTGGAGACTGAAAGCCTCAGTCAGGAGTCATTTTGGATGAAATTACCTCCTCTGTTTGTCTCTTAACACATAGAGAGTTTATACTTCATTTGAATCTACACGAAGAGCAAAATAATGCATTTAACTGCATAATTTGCTCTGTGTGGGTACTATACAACATGGTATCAGTACTTTGAATATTGCATTCTGAAGGCATCAGTTGTAAAGCCTTTAAATACATTAGAAATCAGTGGGCACTGATTGGTCAGTAAAACATGTTGGTCATGCTTACATGATATATTATAACAGTTGTATAAAAGCAAGGTAGTATGTCTTATATGCACTATATAGGCATGTGCATATAGTTAAATGACCCACAGTTGGCCCTCATTTTAAACAAAATATTTGAGAGATAATCAAACATGTTTGAGGATCCTTCACATCTTTTTTCCCTCCTATTCTCTGTGCTTTCTTCTTCTTTCAAATTAGTCAACCACAATCTGCTCTACAGCATATTTAGTCCACATGTCCTCAACTGCCATACAGCATATTTAGTCCACAGGTGATCTCCACCCAAATGCACATCGAGATGTGGCCAGACTGCAGCCAGTCAAATGACCCCTCACCTGACTGTAGGCCTGTCAATTCCCCTCACACCTTCCCTGTCATCTCCCTTCCTCTTTCTCTCAGGATCAAAGTGAATCGTTGTCACACCTGCTCGGCTCATTTAGTCTTGGAATGAGTCTATGTGGTCAAAAAATGGAGCATTCTCAAAGTAAAAAAATAAGCTGAGTTGCTCGGCTCAGATTCAGCACCATGGACAGCAAACCTCTACAGCTTCAAAGTAAAAAGCAATACAGGATCCCCAGTGTGGATAAACAACTTGTGGCTAAAACCACTTCTGAAAGGACTACTCTAAGGACACCACTGCCAAGCTACTCCACATCATTGATATGCCCTTTGAAACTGAAATTATTGATGTAGCAGTGCCATTGCACAAGTCTGGTAGGGAGCATGAATATATCCTGGTGTTGCCATTCTACGTGAGCCAATATCCCTAAATCTCTATCTGGGAAAAGAGGACTTCAGAAAGCACTGTCTTGGGGGGGGGGGGGGGGGGGGGGTTTTCAT
>NW_015506112.1:45393-94215 GCF_001515645.1 Sinocyclocheilus grahami | reverse complement strand
GGGGGGGGGGGCGTTTTCATCACATACCCATCCCTGTTCCAAGAGGCACATCAACAGTACACATTTTTTAACTCTTCTTAAACAAATACACCTGAACTCATCAGCTCATTAAGTAAAGACTAAAATGGATGGGTCAGATAAGGGAGACATCCAAAATGTGCACAAAGCTTTTGCAGGATGGATACCCCTCGCTATTGAGCCAAGTAGGACATGCTCCTGGATCAGTATCCTTTTTTGACTTAGAAAAAAGCATTCCTATCAGCCAATTTTAGAGATAGGGTTATACATTTTATATGGGATTTAATGATATCCTAATTTTTATAAGTAGTTAAAAGTTACTGTAAAACATTACATGCTTAGGTTTATGTTTGTTTGACAACAATGTTGTTCGAAGACCAACAAAATGATCCAAAAACATGTTCTACTTTGCAGAATCACACTCATCGTATCGCACAAGGATATTGATGGGAGACTGATATACATGAAGTAGGAAATATTCCTGGATCAGCATACTTTGTTGGTCCTGGAAATAGCCTACCTTATCAATCATTTAAAAACTAAACACTGATCCTGACTTTAGAAATCAAGGGTGGACAACCCTCGAGGTCCCAAGTTAAGCCCAAATCAAATACACCTGAACAATCTAACCAGAGTCTTCAGGACTACTTGGAAATTGCAGGCAGTGTGCTTGATTAGGTTTGGACCTAAACTCTGCAGGGCAGTGGATCTTGAGGCCTAGAGTTGCGAACTACTGATACAATCTGACTGCAATGTTGTTGACCAGGTTGTCTAATCCTGCTCTTGTATGGACAAGGTCCTGCAAACTCCTGCAAATTCTAATACTAATTAAAACACCTGAACCAAGTAATCAAAATCTTAAGGATAATTAGGCCCCATCCCAAGAGGAACCCTAAGATAACGGTAGAAGGCTGCTGAGAATCCTTCTGAAACCTAAAATGACTAATGAGGCACCCTACAGTCAGTAACACAAATGGTGGCCATTGTAAGTCCACAAGACTAAAAGCTAACATGAAGTGTGCCAACTGGGACAGGGCCTTGGAATCTTAGTCAGGAAGGTTGGAGCTAAATGTCCTGGCATGAGCAACATTTCCCAACCTTATTCCTGGAGGCACACCAAGAGTACACATTTTCAAACTCTTCCCAATAAAATGCACCCGATTATTTTGAGCAGCTTGTCAGTAGAGACTCCAAAACCTGATATGGATAGGTCAGATAAGGGGTATATCCAAAATGTGTGCCTCCAGCAACAGGGTTGGAAACAATGAGTTAGGGATGTTTTTGGATCATTTTCAGAAAGTCTTTCAAGTGACGCTTAGGTAGATCTAATACAGAAAAATGACTAAATCACTACTACTATAGTACCCAGTCATGTTCCACAGATTTAAAAGAAGACAAATAAAATAATCAACATATCTAGATAATGTAATCATGCATCTTGTGTGTGGGGTGATGTGAACTGATTACTATTATATTGGTTTTCATTAGCTTTTCCAATTGAAATGGCTATAACTTTGTACCCTATGGTGAAAGCATACCACATTTTGTATATATGAAATGTACAGGGGCCCTGGGCCAAATGGAAGAATTCATGTGCACTTGTGGTCTTACAGACTTACAATGGCCGCCGCGTACGCGTGTCCGTTAAGTCCATGAAACCGTAGGGTGTCCCATTCGTCATTTTAACGTTCAGAAGGGTGCTCGCGAGTGCCCCCTTTGTGGCCGTTATGCGCCCTCGATCCACACTTCTGCCGAGCCCACACTGGGGCAAGCTCCGCAGCAGACTTCTACCCGACAGTCAAAGCAGCATTACGTCACGAAAGTGCGGACTCAGACGCGAGGGTTTATGGTGCCATTTGGGACAGGGCCAGGGATAATTGCAGAGCAAGTAAGAGCAACTAGCTGTTAAATTGTTTACATCAGACCCATGGCTATGAGCTTGAGATGTAAAATATGATATCAAATTTAACAACAGACTCCCTCTCCATGAGAAGATCTACCATGAACATTTTATGCTTTGAAACATTACATGTTTGGTGATGGCTAGTTTGCTCATTTACATTTTTTTTGACTCAATTTGTTTACACAGACTAATGTTAAATTGTTTTAAGAAAAAAGAACAACATGACCCTAAAAGTAAAGCATAAGGCTGAAGAACCCTCCAGTTTTAGACAGAGAGAAGCATCTGCAGGTTTGTATTAAGGGGTGATATAATGTTTTGTGGCTGTATACACATACATAATAAGCCTAGCAATTTCTCTTTGAGCAGTATACACAAAAGATGATTTGACAGAAGCCATTTTCTTCTACTTCTTTGCAGTGGCTCTCTATACCCACTGGATTCTGCTAATTGCTGGGGATATATTGCCATTGCTAAATTTCTCTTCTTGATACTTCAGTAAGAGAGTGCAATCTTCAGAATAGATTGAGACAACAACTTGCAATAAAAGCGACCACCCCAGGCCAGGTCAGTAAATTCATAAGTGGACTACAAATATGTCTGACACATTTTATGCTCTAGAATCATAGGTGCCCACTGCTGAGCTATTTGTGATGGGTCCCATAGAGCAGGTGTGATGTTTACGGCTGGGCCAGCCTCCACCGACTGCTGCTCCACTCATCTGGTTTATGTGCATCTTTAAACTTTGATTAACGGCTTGTTTAGGGGAACAGGCATATTAATGGACAGGGCTGTTCTTTTCTTATTTTCAACAAATGACATCAAATGCACTCTGTAAAATGCACTGACAAATATATGACAGACACTCAACAGTAATTGACTGTGCGCTCACTCAAACAGCCAAGCTGCATTTGAATAATAAAGTCTGATTGCTTAGAAAAGTAATAGCCCACCTCTCCTCTAAAAGCTGCAATATTTGAGATGTCACTCATTTCCATAACACAAACAATGCATAGCACAAATTGCAATGCATATGCTTTTTTTCTTCTTTAATTTATAATTCTTAATACTTACCCTATAGTTATAGTGACACTTAAACATCACTAATACATGTGTTGAGGAGGAACAGACTAGTATTAAGCATGTTTTTTTTTCTTCAAATGTATTTGCTGGTTTATTTAGATAGCTTTGTAACTGGTGGGTGTTCTGTGCATTCCAGGTGGCATTGATGCTTGTCCTGTTCCATGTGGGCCAGCTGAGGCACGTTGAGTCATTGCTTTTGCCTATTTATGCATACATATGCAATCTGTGCAGTGTGTGTGTGCGTGTGTGTGTGTGTGTGTGTGCGCATGTGCCACAGTCTGCACAAACGGACATGCAAACAAGCATGTATACTCACACGTATGCATACGATGTCAGTCCTTTCTATGCTTTTATTGAAAAAAAGAAAGAAAACGTGATACTAAAAAAGTAAGTAAAAATAAACAAAGAGCTATACATAAAAACGTTAATATATGTATATATACACACACACACACACACACACACACATATATATATATATATATACATATACTGTATGTGTGTGTGTGTGTGTGTATAGGGTTTAAGCATAAAAATAATACTGCTTTAAATTGTTGTTGTTTTTCCAAAGAAATAAAAAATAATAAAAAGTTTTCTGTTTCATGTAATTGTATCTTTGTTTTTGTTTTTTCTGAGCAAAAAATAAATATCATACATTTTCCCCTGATTTACAGAAGACACCCATTAAAATGTAATTCAGTGTAACAATCTTGTCAGGCATATTTACAACAAAAATAAATGTATTACATATTAAAAAACTAATTATTTTCACCCTAAATATTTGGTTGTTATTTTAAATTTTTTTTTTTATTTGCCACTATCCTAGGTTTTGCCTATTTGTCAGTAAGAATGTTTTACTGATTTAAAACCCAATAAAATGTAATATGCTCACTTATTCTTTTATATATTTTTAATATGTACAGGTCAGAATAAGCATGTTGTTTGAATTTTTACATAACTGTAAGTGTTACACTGAATGACAATGGAACATTATTTCAACCAAATTTTGACATTTTATTCTTCTAAAACGTATTTGAAACATTAAATGTAGACACTTTACTTGCATTTAATGTGCTTTCTATGGACATAAAATCACTTTTGTAAATTTATTTTGATGCGGACATCTTAACGTCTTTGTGTGTATGTGTATGTATATGTTTAATATTTATACTTCATGAAATTCATTTAGTCAATTTTCATATGTAATGTGTATGCATGATGAATAAAAAGGGGTTTGATACTAGAAATTATTTTGACCATTGAGTAAAAAAGTTATTTTTATTTTTCTATGCATCAAATTGTGCATAACCCCTGGAGAAATGGCAGACAATGTCAAATGGCTTAGACTGCCATTATAAAAGTTTTAGGATTTTGAAAAAAAAAAAAAAGTACATAATTATATTTTAAGATTCTGCAATATTTCTACACATTGAATAAAAATAAGCGTGGCTTGACATAGCACTGACCCAACATTTAATAATTTTAATGTAATGTGTTGTGTTCTGACTCTTTGTACAGTTGGCCTGACTTTCTTCTTCAATTGAAGCTCAAGATGCTCTTTGGGACATCTTAAATCATGCTGGAGAACATAATCGTTAGATTTTGTCCATATAGCTAGAGAGTCAATAATTGTCCAATTTAACTTCAAAACACATGCATTTTCACTGGAGGTCTCAGACTTTTAAACCCAAGAATGTAATGTAAATAGAAACACGTTTTTAAAGAAAGTATGACTGAGGTTTTGAAGTAACAGAGATCTCACTCACCTCCTTCAGGGCTAAAATAACAAAACAAAACAACAACAAAAAACACTCACACTTAAGCTGTCTGGCACTCTGAGCTGTAATCACAGTGTATTGGCTTAAAAAAAAAAGATTGATATGTGCCACTGAAATCTGCCTTTCTCTTCAAACATCATCATCACCTCTCCTCTCACAGTCTCTAAAACTCACACACACGTCAAACTTTCATGTATAAGCTTCAAATGACAATTAACACAGAAGTAAAGCAAGCAGATAACCACACTCGACACTTTACTTGCATTTAATGTGCTTTCTATGGACATAAAATCACTTTTGTAAATTTATTTTGATGCGGACATCTTAACGTCTTTGTGTGTATGTGTATGTATATGTTTAATATTTATACTTCATGAAATTCATTTAGTCAATTTTCATATGTAATGTGTATGCATGATGAATAAAAAGGGGTTTGATACTAGAAATTATTTTGACCATTGAGTAAAAAAGTTATTTTTATTTTTCTATGCATCAAATTGTGCATAACCCCTGGAGAAATGGCAGACAATGTCAAATGGCTTAGACTGCCATTATAAAAGTTTTAGGATTTTGAAAAAAAAAAAAAAGTACATAATTATATTTTAAGATTCTGCAATATTTCTACACATTGAATAAAAATAAGCGTGGCTTGACATAGCACTGACCCAACATTTAATAATTTTAATGTAATGTGTTGTGTTCTGACTCTTTGTACAGTTGGCCTGACTTTCTTCTTCAATTGAAGCTCAAGATGCTCTTTGGGACATCTTAAATCATGCTGGAGAACATAATCGTTAGATTTTGTCCATATAGCTAGAGAGTCAATAATTGTCCAATTTAACTTCAAAACACATGCATTTTCACTGGAGGTCTCAGACTTTTAAACCCAAGAATGTAATGTAAATAGAAACACGTTTTTAAAGAAAGTATGACTGAGGTTTTGAAGTAACAGAGATCTCACTCACCTCCTTCAGGGCTAAAATAACAAAACAAAACAACAACAAAAAACACTCACACTTAAGCTGTCTGGCACTCTGAGCTGTAATCACAGTGTATTGGCTTAAAAAAAAAAGATTGATATGTGCCACTGAAATCTGCCTTTCTCTTCAAACATCATCATCACCTCTCCTCTCACAGTCTCTAAAACTCACACACACGTCAAACTTTCATGTATAAGCTTCAAATGACAATTAACACAGAAGTAAAGCAAGCAGATAACCACACTCCTATCTTGAGTAAGGGGGCCTGAGAGAGACATCTGAAAAGATCAAACCGGACGGCATCTCAGCAGCAGAGAGTTAGATCACACCACGCAACATTTGAGAGAGAACAACAAAGATGACGCTCACAGAGGTATATGCAGATGATCGGCGCCGGGTCAATGAGTGAAAACTACTTAGAAAAAAGAAGAACATCAAAGCAAATTGCAAGGGTGATCTGAAAAAACTATACCAAAAATGTAATCTCTGATCTGAAGCTAGTTTCCAGGGTCAAGACTGCACAGATGAATAATAATCTTTGTTTTATCACTGGTGTTTGCTAAGCCAAGTAATCACCATTGCTCATACTAACCTTGCATATTAAACTCAGGTGTGCAATTTATGAGTATATTGTGGAAAGGAATTACACCTCAAAAATACTGCAAGGATGATTTTATTTATTTATTTATTTTTGTAGGCCAACCCGGCTTTTGGACAACATAGGCTCACTGGAAAAGCATGCCTCTATCTACATTTTTGCAACCTTGAAAAAACATATTAAAGTTTCCATTGCAGTAGCATTAAAGCACCAACAACATTTTGTTCCTTTTCACACAAATAATGCATGATTTGCAAACTAACACACTTTGAAGTTTGCATAACATAACCAGCTGCATATGTATGGCTTTTCTGATGTAGTAAACTTGCTCTATAGCAGACCCAGTACAGCATTGCACTTGTGATGTGAAGCACTCGGGTATGAGTACTGTCAAACATTTATCTCAAATTTATATCATCAAATATTGTTTATCTCAAATTTGTTTTGTAGAAATGTCACCACACTTTCCTTATCAAAAGAGCTGGGTAGTAACTGATTACATGTAATCTGGATTACGTAATCAGATTCCAAAAATTAAGTACTTGCAATTAGATTAAATACAGAGTTCTGGCATGAAACTCTAGATGGCACAGTCCGATAGGTCTAACTCAATCTGACCTAATGACATCATTATCACATGGCACAGCTGATTGGTTCTCTCCTGTATCGGTAGCCAATCAGCTCGCTGCTCAACATTCAAATAAATTACTAGTGCTTGCTGTAGCAGTTGCAGCTTGCTTCAGAAACCCTCCAACTTCCCCAGCTCCACCTGTATAGATCTGCTACGAGGTGATTTATCTATGCTATATATGGGGTTATTTCATGTATATTTTATTTGCAGCAGCAATATTTCTCACATGCTCACAGCGGCATGTTGTGGATGTATTGGCAGTAGCAAGTCTCGGTACTTGCTCTGCAGCAGCAGCAGCAGTAGCAGCATAGCAGATCTATTCCGCCAAGACCAAGTACATTAACATTGTCATGTACATTACCATGCCAATCCCTCCACGAGTTGTCATGACATAAATTATATTTTTAAATACTTGTAATCAGACCACAATTACTTTTTTATTGATTACATGATTACATATTATTCACATAATCACAATAAATTATTCATAATTTATTGTTTCTTACTAATTATTCCTTTTCATCTTTTAAATGTTCCTTTCTAAAGTAGCCTACCACTTTAATACATCCAGAAAGTCTTCCAGTGTTGTGGACATTCACACAAAGTCCAGTCTCTTGCCACATGGCCATTGTCACATTCGACCACTGGATTTACAAAAATAATTTCAGGTTTAACCTGCAGCAACTACTGATAAACACCTTGATGTGATGCAATGTTTAATGCACTTCATGTTGTTAATAACAATGAATGCAATATATTTTCTTTCTCTTTGCATGTTTTTTATTAATATGGTACAACATTATCCTATTTCAATCAATTTAATAATTGAGTTAGGTCAAAAGTAATCTAAAAGTATTCTGATTATATTACCTAAAATGTGTAATACAATAGATTACATTAATAATGACTTTTTTATGTAATTTGGAATCAGTAACAAGCTACCATTTGTAAGTAATGTACCCAGCACTGGTCCAACACTGCTCTTTAGTATCAATTTTACGAAACAGAAAAAAAAAGTAAAGTGAAAGTAAAGTTTAAAACAACTTGCACGTATGACGAGGGAGTCTCTTGTGCATAGCCCATCTCTGAGGATGACCCACATATGTATTGATCGGACTATTTGGGGGACTGGTAGCATGGAAGCTACTGCCAAACATCTCTACTTGGGGTGAAAGGACTGTAGAGAAAGGCTACAAGAAACAGTTTGTGTATCACTCTCCACGTTTCAACGGGGTGGTGTCCACTACTGTGAAACCGGAATAAGCACATTTGTAGACAGTTATTGCAAGCTCTGCTGGACAAAGGGGCCATATGATATGTTCCTCTCTTCCTATGTCGATCTTCGCGGGTTGCACCACTACCTCAGAACTTACAGTTCAAAATGACAATGAAAATGGTTGATTCTCAGATCCAATCCGGGGATTGGTTTGTGACAATCGAACTCAAGGAGCTTCATATGGAAATTTTGCCACAACATATCAAGTTCCTGAGGTCCAACTCCAGGGGATCCGCATTTTAGATTACTTAGACAACTGGCTGATTTTGGCCTAGTCTCAAGAGATTGTGCTTCGGCATCGAGATGTCGACTTCGCTCATCTCAAATCTCTGTGGTTGAGGCTCACTGCCATGAAAAGTGTTCTGGTGCCCAGAGGACAACGTGTTTAGGGGTCGTATGGGACTCAATCACAATGAGGGCACAGCTGTCTCCTGCACATGTCAAATCCATTCTAAACACCCTAAATAATATCAAGCAAGGCCAGAAAGTTACTGTCCATTACTTTCAAAATGTTCTAGGTCTCATGGCGTCTGCATCCAGGGTGATACCTTTAGGCCTCCTGCACATGAAACCATTTCAGTTGTGTCTCAAGAGCCAGGGGATTTCATCCAAGGGCCAATCCCCAAAGGCAGATAAGGGTTACGTGCTAAGGGCTTCATACCCTTTCTATGTAGTTCAGACAGTACACGCCTAGAGTGGGACCCAAGGAAAGAAACCATTCTTACCTTGGGTCCCACTCTAGGCATGTGTTGTCATCTCAAAATGAAAACGACAGATGCTTCCCTCACAGACTGGGGTGTGGTCTTAGATGGCCATCCAGCCCAAAGGATCTGGAGAGGTTATCTTCTTGATTGGCGGTAGTCTCTTACATAATCGCTAAGGTGGACTGCATTTGCGCGGCCTGAACCGGCAAGTGCAGCAGATTCTGCTTTCAATTTTCTGTCCCTCAGAGTGACTTACATTTCGGGGGAATATGATGTGTGAGCAGACTTGCTGTCCAGACAAGCTGTGATGCACCGGGAATGGAAACTCCACCCCGAAGTATTCAGACAAATTTGGGAAAAAATTCTACAAAGCAGAGTAGGGATGTAACGATTACCGGTTTGACTATAAATCATGATAAAATTCCCCACAGTTAGTATTACCGTTTAATCATTTAATTATCATTAAAACCATATTAGATTAACACAATTTTAACAACTCGTGATAAATAAATACTGTCCAGCACAAAGCACAGTTTTAAGTAACAGTGTCACGTGTGCACAGCATGCAGCGTAGTTTCATTTTGAGTGAAAACAGGGCGGAAAAGCTGGGAGGTTTTTAAAGAGTGCTAAGGGAATTATACAAATGAATATATGAATTAATTAATTATATGAATGTACCTCTGAAGGTTCTGACTGTCTTCAGAAACGATTCGATGGCATTTTGTTTTCATCTTCGCTTCATGTAATACCTAAAGGAAGTGTTCTTAATCACAATACTGCTTTGTCCACGGAGGTTACGGGAAACAGCTCTAATTTAGTTTTTCCATAAGCACCACCTAGTGTCAGAAAGTGGATTTAAAGAGACTTATATTTACATTTAGTCTGTGTGCAGTTTCTGTCTGGCCAAAAACGGACCGAAATGCCCTGCTGTAAATGTTGACCGGTTGATGAAAAACAAGCTTATGTGGAATCTACACATTTAAACAATTCAGATAAGTTATCTAGAATTATTTATGGAGCAGATAAAATGCATGTTATCGTTTATTAATCAATTATAATTTTGACATATATTTTCTTTATTTAAAGGCTGAAATGTGAGGTTTACCTTTTTATTAAACTTTTTCAAAGCTTTATTTGAACATTTACATTAGACATTTCAACATGCTATTAAACTGTTGTCAGTCAAGTTGTCATTTAAAATCTATCATCATTGGTAATGTTATTGTTTTAGTTATTATGCAAACAAAAAAACAAACAAATTTTATTTTTTGTTTGTTTATTTTTAAATATAAAACTTGGTGAAGTGATTTATGTGTCGGTACTTTTTGAACATCTACAGTACATTTTAACAATACCGTGATAACACTGATAACCGTGATAAATTTGGTCACAATAATTGTGATAAGAACTTTTCATACCGTTACATACCTAAAGCAGAGGTGGACCTCTTTGCTTCACAGGAGACATCACAATGTCCCCTCTACTTCTCTCTGACTCCTCCAGCTCCCCTGGCACAATGGCCCATATGTGGCTCAGACTGCATCTTTACACATTTCCCCCGATAGCTCTGCTCCCGGGAGTCCTGGCCATGGTCTGTCAACAAGGGTCTTGCCTCTTACTGAGAGCACCTCGTTGGCTGACCAGAGTGTGGTTCTCAGACCTAGCCTTCCTCGACTGCTCACCATGGGGGATTCCGATCAGGAGAGACTTCCTATCTCAGGCTCTGGAACCTTTATGTCTGGCCCCTGAAGGGGACCAACTAATAGGTGCTGGGTTTCTAGCCAATGTAGTGCAGGCTATTCTAAGTGCCAGAGCTCCCTGTGCTAGAAATAGTTATGCCCTCAGATGGCACGTTTTAGAAAGTTGGTGTATGACACACTGTGTAAATTCAGTTCACTGCCGAATTGTTTCAGTGCTGGAGTTCCTGCAAAAAAAAAATCCCTCTGGTACATGTCCTGGTACTTTTAGAGTCTATGTGGCCACCATTTCTGGCACGCTCTGAGTGACAGGGTCTCTATTGGAAAGCACCCTCTAGTCACCCGCTTCATTCATGGAGCTAAGCGGTTGAGGCTGGACATCAAAACAGCAGTCCCTTCGTGTGACTTATCTGTAGTGCTTGAGGGTCTGGTTGGGACCACTTTTGAACCACTAGAGTCATCGTCTGTCAAGCTTCTGACTCTGAAGAAGGTTTTTCTCATGGATATTACTTCTCTAAAGAGAATTGGGGATTTGGAGGCTCTGTCAGTCTCGTTATCCTGCTTAGACTTTGCCCCTGAGCTGGTCAAAGCTATTTTGCACCATCAATTATCTTCCTAAAGTTTCATTCTCAACCATGCATCTGGTCATTCTTGAAGCCTTCTGCCCTCTGCCGTTCGCAACAATGGAGCAACAAAGACTTTACTTTCTGTGTCCAGTCCGTGCTATTCAGATTTGCGTCCACTGCACCAGCAAGTGGCGTAAGTTGGAGCAGCTTTTCATATGCTATGAGGGCCACATCCAGCGGGCGGCTACCACTAGGCAAACAATGTCACATAGGGTTACTATTGTCCCAGCCTACAATGCGCACAGTCAAGCTTCGCCTCTAAGATTTAGGGTCCATTCAACCAGGGCGTTGCATCCTCTAAGGCTCTAGCAACAGGTGTCCCCTTGCAGCAAGTGTGTGATGCGGCAGATCCTCCCCACACACGTTCATCAGATTCTATAGTTCAGTGGCCATGCTACTTCGTGTTCGCATGTCCTTGAGTCAGCATCCCAATGTCATGTATGAGACCTCTTTAGTGTTTGTGCAAACACAACCTTGAGGGGTTCAGACACTTTCCAGTGCAGCAGCGTTGGTATTCTTGTTCTCATCAGTATTAATGAAATGCAGCATCAAGTGTAGCTTTTGATATGGAATGTCTCAGGTCACTTGACTGTAACCCTGTTCCCTGAAAAAGTGGGAACGAGATGCTGCACCTCATTGCCTCACTGTGGGCATATCTATACGTGTCTTCAAACAAAGGTATATTCTGAAGGTGTGTCCATTTCATGTCTATTTATAACCTCTCACGGGTACACATTCCAGTGAAGTCACTGACAGAGGTTATTTAAGCCAAATTCTTGGCGTTTGCCACACATACCTCACCGCGGATCGAACAAAGAATGATCTCATGAATGAAACGTAACATCTCAAGTAACCAGAGACGTTTTTCCTCCATTTAAATTTTTACAAAAATACACAAAAGTGTATGATTCTTACACATTTTGTTCATCAAGATAATTTACACAAATGCACTTTTATGAATTTTTAAGCCTTAATGCAATTGGCAAAGGTAAAATAGCTGAAGTTAGGCTATATATGAACTATACCACAGTTGGATAATGTCAATGCCACACCACTAAACTTCTGACAAATCTTTTATTCTTTACTTAAAATCTGCTAATTAGAAAGTGTGAGTTGTTTGCAGTTTGCAGAAGCATGAGCATAAACACAACAAGACAGGGATATCTAGTTTCTGCTAGAAAGGAAACAGAACCACACACCATGCCTACAAAGTGCCAGCCTTTAAGAGGAAATATCACTGCAGTCATGTGGTATTCACACAAGACACTTATTAAATGTATTCATAAACCGAGTGCTTTGTCAACAAAATGGATCTGTTATATATATATATATATTTGATCGTGGGCCTATTTTTCACTGAATCTATTTACTGGCAGCAGGGAAAAAAATGCCTGTGTGATGTATTTCATTTGTCCTTTTACAGTGGCATTGAATTGCAGCAGCTTTCCATCTAAATAATATGAAGATATAAGATCTTTTCCAAAACCTAGTGAGCAGCTGTGCTATATAGGCAACTGCCTATACTGTATATGGTTGTGTACACAGGAGTTAACATCTACTCTGTCAACTCTAAGTAAAACGTTAGGTTCACTTAAAAACAAGTTTTAAGAAAAGATAAAAACAAAAATAAAGAAGTTTACCATGAGTACTCTTCAAAGTGTATTTTCATAAATTAAAAAATGGGGATAGAAGTAAATAGCAAGTAAACTAACTGTACACTTTTAAGTTTACTTGAAGTACAATAATAATAATAATAATAATAAAAAAACTACTACTTAACTTCAAAAACTTTACTACTCAAACTTAAAAAAAAATACACTTTTAAACTTAAAAGTGGGCACAATTTTGTCCCAATAATTACTGAAATAGCACACTTAGAAATATAATACTGATATATTACATTGATTTTATTGATATACTTAATTGAAAGTATACTTCTTTTTCTGTAAGGGAAGACAAATTATTGTACACTACTAGACATTGTGCAGCAAATGAAAAATAAAATAACAGCATTTTAAAGCCGAGGCACAGTCAAACACATCTGTCTCAGGCAGTTATGGAGAGCCAATAGGTGTATTCGACTTCATGCAGCGCTGCGCAGACCAATCCGCGAGAGTAGCCGCTTGCAGGTGGGGGTGGAATTGAAAGCAGAGCTGTCAAGTCGGACACTTTCTGCTCCCTGTAGTGATGCTCTCACGATGTTTGCATTCTCTATCACAGATTAAGTGAATAACATGCAATATTTGTCAAAGACAAAGACGTTTCAGAAACTTTTTCATTAACAACAGAAACAAATTTTATATACTGCTTGACACGGCGCCATCTGTTCGAGAATAAAGTTCAACATAAACATATACTGTTTAAATACCAATAAAGTGGGGGTAT
Source organism: Sinocyclocheilus grahami (assembly GCF_001515645.1). NCBI lineage: Eukaryota > Metazoa > Chordata > Actinopteri > Cypriniformes > Cyprinidae > Sinocyclocheilus > Sinocyclocheilus grahami. The sequence goes on along the minus strand of NW_015506112.1, from coordinate 80,539 downwards.
ATGCTTTTATCCGTGTTTTTTTGATAAATGTGACTCAATATAACATTGCGACTACAGTAAAAAAGATTTTACTGTTCTAAAAATTCAGATTTGTGAGCAGTATTGGAATTGAAGATGCTAGAAACACACGTCATTGTTGTCATGTGGTGAATTTGGTCAATCGTGAAACAGCTGTGTCGTCATCAGTCCTCCTGCAGTCGCTCTGAAAAATCTGCGCCAGCTGAGTCAGCCAGCTGCTCTCGAAATGCTATCGCGGTACTTTGATGCCACATGTGACAGTGACGTGGTGTCGGTGTCGGTTCAAGTCGGACACAATTTCTAACCGGCATGCACTGCTTCAAGTCAGCCACCGATCGGTCTGCATGAAGTTGAACGCACCTAGGCCCTGTCCACATGGAGACACGTTTAGCTGTATACGCATACATTTTGTATCGTACAGGCGTTTCGTCCAGACGGATCCGGCGTTTTGGGAGAGTGAAACCGATATTTTTTTAAACCGGGTCCCAGAGTGGGATCTGAAAATGCCGCCCTTGCGTTTTCGTGTGGACAGCGAATCCGTATATTTTCTGAAACAATGACGTCATCAGCCCACGTCTCGCCTCTAGTCAGACACCGCTACGTCACGTAACAGCAACAAAAACATGAACAAACACTGAACGATTGTCTTTTTATTAACTAACATTAACACTGATTAATAAATGTATTGTTCCATGTTCGTTTGTATACCGCGTGCAAGGTTTATGCGCATAGTTCAAGACTTCTTCTCCATTTTTAGTGTATCTCTGTGGCAGAATTACAGCACCACATGCTGGTCTGGCATGTATACTACATCGTTTTGAGTTGGTTTTGTGTGGACGCAGATATTTCTTGAGACGAGGGGAAAAAAGATTGGATAGGGAAAGCTCTGGCTTTGTGTGGACGTAGCCCAATGTCTTTCATTCAACCCTAATCAAACACACCTGAACAAGCTAATCACGATCTCCAGGATTACTTCCAAATTACCAGCAGGTGTGTTTGATTAAGGCTGGACCAGTGGACTTGCGGAACAGCCCTTGCCGAGTGCAAGCTTACTCATACCATCAATGAAAAGCAACAACAACAACAGAGCAATGCTTCATCAGCACCCCACTTATGCCGAGTTCACACTGCATGATTTTCAAAGTCATTGATCACCATTGTTTTCACACTGCACGACTATCTGGGGTAGCATTCAGTTGCTGCTGTGTTCACATTGCACGATGGATTGGCGACAGGAGTTTACAAACTGCATGACTTTACAATAGGAAGAATCGCAGACAACTCTGTCTGGTCCGCAAACTACGTTTCACAACCAAACGCATGCGAGATGTGATAAGGAAATAACTCCTCCCCGAACTTCCCGCTGCCCTGTATTTTGCTCTCTCATTGGCTTTAGGTCATCACAGATGTATTTTTCAGTCAGAACTCATTTCACACATCAGGATTTTGAATCACCGACAGGTCCGATATTTAGCATGCCAAAACGTCACGGGCATCTGCGATTCTCTCAGGTTGTCTTTGATAGTTAACACTGCGTGATTGTCACTTGCGCGAATGTGCAGTGTGAACGGGGCGTTTACATAACACCAGTTTCAACTAAAATTGGAAAACCTTTTATGCATTTTGGCTGTTCATTTACATGACCACTACATTTTGGGGGCCTGAAAATGCAAACTTTTGAAAACGGGTTTCAAGGTGCAAGTTTTTGGAAACGATAAATGTATCATCTCCGTGTAAACTACCAAAACACAAAAACGGTGACGTCATGTGCATTATGTGTTTCGGAGAGTTTCTTTACAAAGTGACATCGCATTTTGGCTGTTCATTTACATGACCACTACATTTTGGGGGCCTGAAAATGCAAACTTTTGAAAACAGGTTTCAAGGTGCAAGTTTTTGGAAACGATAAATGTATCATCTCCGTGTAAACTACCAAAACACAAATTAGTGAAAACGGTGACGTCATGTGCATTATGTGTTTCGGAGAGTTTCTTTACAAAGTGACATTGCCAACTACTGGCCTGACATGCATAATACAGCATTTTTAGTAATTTTCATGGATCTGTGTGAACGGGGATTGCTTTGACTACATTGTTGTTGACCCTGCCATAATATTCTGTATTAAAGTTTCCTTAAAAATTGATCAATCTAAAATTCCATAAAATATTGAGGAGACTCAAATAACATCTGAATCTCCATCAGCAACTATCCTGACTCCTTTCTTCAGTCTGTGGCAGAGGGCGTGAATAATTAGTGTTTTTGGCTGTTCATTTACATGACCACTACATTTTGGGGGCCTGAAAATGCAAACTTTTGAAAACAGGTTTCAAGGTGCAAGTTTTTGGAAACGATAAATGTATCATCTCCGTGTAAACTACCAAAACACAAATTAGTGAAAACGGTGACGTCATGTGCATTATGTGTTTCGGAGAGTTTCTTTACAAAGTGACATCGCCAACTACTGGCCTGACATGCATAATACAGCATTTTTAGTAATTTTCATGGATCTGTGTGAACGGGGATTGCTTTGACTACATTGTTGTTGACCCTGCCATAATATTCTGTATTAAAGTTTCCTTAAAAATTGATCAATCTAAAATTCCATAAAATATTGAGGAGACTCAAATAACATCTGAATCTCCATCAGCAACTGTCCTGACTCCTTTCTTCAGTCTGTGGCAGAGGGCGTGAATAATTAGTGTCAGGAGTTTGAGTGCTGGTGTCAGACCTCTCGGCTTTGGACACAGATGGTGTTCTCCCCTGCAGCAGCACGGGTCACGTTAGCATAGCTAATCACTGTCAGAGAGACACTTCATATCCGCGCCTGCCAACACACTTACCATACTGACACCAGCCGACAATCCTTTCGCCGTCTTGTCTGGTTTTGGAAAATTATTCTGATTGAGTGGCGTTAAAGATCCACAATGCTAATCAATTGACTCTGAGGGCACACAAATAGAAACCTCATGCTGAGCTTGATGAAGCTTATTAGGATGAGCAAACTGAACTTGTACAACAGTCTTCCTTAAATTTAAAGAATAATGTCAGCAAATCTGAAGCATTTTAAGTTCTTCCCCTCTAATATTGCTTTCTAAAGTTGCACATCCTTATGAAAAAAGAAGTGTGCTTAATTATACTAAATGTGCACTTTTAGTATTTTTTTTAACACCGTGCTTTCACATAATATATTAATGAAATGAATGGCCAAGTGTACATAGAGAGAATCACGTTCATAACTGTTTCTTAACACACTTAAGCACACTTTTAAAAACATCTACTTAAAGTACATTTTAAATATTTATTTTTAATAATGTTTTGTCATGCTTTGAAGAAGTACACTTATTTTGACATGTTGACTAACATATTTAAGCACATGTAAGGTACCATTTAAAATAACCATTTTAACTGTAGTGTGTTATTCAATATTATACTTTATTTAAAGTTAATATATTTTAAAAGTACTAAATTGCCATACAAATGTGCAATTCCTAACATATTTAAATGCATACAAGTTTATCATAATTGTTTGTCTGTACATTCAGCAGTAATTTTAAGCATATTTTAGAGAAAATATAAGTATTGTGAAATTACATATAAAGATGTACTAAAGTCCTACTTAAGTGCATCAAAAAAACAAAAAGACAACAACATTACATTCTTATATTTCACAAGTTCAAACATATTGCAAGATGTCTTATAACAGATTTGGGTTCAAATATGTGACCCTGGACCACAAAACCAGTCGATGTATAAATGATTTGAGATTTGAGATTTATACATCATCTGAAAGCTGAATTAATAAGCTTTCCATTGAAGGTTAGGATAGGACAATATTTGGCCGAGATCAGGGACGCGGGAAGTAGGGGTGCTGAGGGGGCTACAGCCCCCTGTTTTCACATGGTTGCAAATGCAACGCCAGGTTTGTTCATTTAAATTTATTCAGTTTTAGCATTTAATAATTTATTTGTAATGATCTCTGAAATGTAAATTGTACGTGGGCTATAATAAACACATGTTTATCTTTATAAACATGATTCATTTTACTTGTGATGTTTTCTATATGGGATGATTAGCCTAATCCTCATGAACACGTGACGCAAGCATCAAACGAAGCATCTTCCCGCGCCCCTGGCCGAGATACAACTATTTGAAAATCTGGAATCTGAGGGTGCAAAAAAATCTAAATACTCAGAAAATCGCCTTTAAAGTTGCCCAGATGAAGTTCTTAGCAATGCATATTACTAAGCAAAAATTAAGCTGTGATATATTTACAGTAGGAAATGTACAAAATATCTTCATGGAACATGATCTTTATGTAATATCCTAATGATTTTTGGCAATAAAAAAAAATCGATAATTTTGATCCATACACTGTTTTTTTTGGCTATTGCTAAAAATATACCCAAGCGACTTAAGACTGGTTTTGTGGTCCAGGGTCACATATACAAAATGGTTCTTACCAAGCATGTTTGAATATGTAGAAGAGCAAAACGATTTTCAGCATAAAAGCACCTAAAAGTCTTATGACTTCAGAATAAAGTATATGCATCATATGGACTATTTTAATTGTACTTTTACCCTACAGTGCTCCTTTATCAATGTTTTATAAAGGCCTAGTCAAAATAGGCTTTCTTTGTATGAGAAAGAAAGGTATTTTAGAACAAAATGAGGGCGAGAACATTACTCCACTAAAATGCTTGCACAAGCCCCAAGAACTTCTACACCAGCCGAATACGTGTCAGCCTGGCATCTCTGACCATAAAACTGGCATAAGCAGCTCCCCTCCCTCAACCTTTCTGAGTCTTAATCTACTTAAGAGACCAACCCCGCATGTAAATTCATGCAAATGTGCAGCGGGAATTGTGTGGAAAGCAAAATCACAAGCCCTAAAAAATGAGAAATGCTCGACACAGAATGCAGCGTCAGGCGCAGCGGTATTAACGTATCATACTGACCACCCTCTCATGTAATATTTGACCGCGCGTTTGATTCATTTGGTGCCTTTTTATTTCTGGAAAGGCCTAATCTACTCGTAGCGGCCCGATGGACTCTCAGCTCCTCTCGCTTTAATTGAGTTCCAGCTCTGTGCCAGAGTTTGTCCCACTAGCCTGTTTGTTATCCTCAATGGATGCAGAAAAAAAAGAGTTTTGTGCTGAAGGCAATTTTTTGTGGGCAGTAATTAAAGGTCCTGGAAAGATTTTATTTCAAGGAGCCAGAGCAAATACGCCGGAGTGGTGAGGAGTTTAAAAATCAAGGCTAAAATGGATTCTTTTCATGCTCCGACCCGGCAGACAGCGCATTCATTTGGGTTTAATTTCAGGGTGAAGACTCGCGCTGCTAAATTGTGGCTGAGAACTGAGGCTAATGGGATGGGATGTTTTTAAGCTCTGACCCGATTGGGCATCGGTGGCATGTGGTGAATTTATGAAAAGATGAGGCAAAGTCGCCTCGGTGTTTGGAATTTTAGTTCTATTCAAATTCATAGTACATTTCAACTTGTACACACTGTTTACATTTACTAACAATAAGCAACCAATACTATCATATTTATACTGATTTTATATTAAAACACTATTTATTGAAAAAACTTCTTTTTTTAATAGTTTTCTGACCATAAGTCACCAGATTCTCTGTTACTACAGGTGTCATGTTGGTTGCAGGCAGAGAGAAGCAGGTTTAATGCTTACTGAGAACCAGCTCACTCGCAGGCCAAGTTCATCTTGATTTGAACGTGCGGTTTACTTTGTAATTAGTTTGTCCATTTACACTAGTTTGACACATTCAGACTGATTTTCAGAGCGTTGTGAGCATGAGATGTGAGTATTATCAAATCTGGAAGGGTAATGAGCCAGTCACAGCATGATAGAGGACTCCTCTCATGTGACTTTTCACCTGTATTTCATTCTCTATTTCCTCGTTAACATTCACAGCACACGCAATGAGGAAGGCAAAAGAGTTGCCCTCTCCTGTTCATGTTTCCGAACCCTGTAAAGCCTGGCATGGAATAATAGTACATATATATATATATATTTTTTTTTATAAAACAGTGTATTTAACCTTTAGAGAAAATATTATCTAAAGGTTTAATAAACTGTTTTACATTTTGCATGTGATTTTTATTTATTTATTGATTCTTTAATGGCTCAAAGAGTTTGATATATGAGAATGCATTTATGGCTCATAGTGTTTAATATAGGAGAATTATGGCTCATAGAGTTTGATATAGGATAATGTACAGTGGGGAAAATATTTATTTGATCCCCTGCTGATTTTGGAAGTTTGCCCACTTACAAAGAAATGAAGGGTCTGTAATTTTTTATGGTAGGTTTATTTTAATGTATAGAGACAGAATACCAAACAAAAAAGTTTATATAAAGGTTAGAAATGTATTTGCATTTCAGTGAGTGAAATAAGTATTTGATCCGATAATTTTGATCCATACACTGTTTTTTTTGGCTATTGCTAAAAATATACCCAAGCGACTTAAGACTGGTTTTGTGGTCCAGGGTCACATATACAAAATGGTTCTTACCAAGCATGTTTGAATATGTAGAAGAGCAAAACGATTTTCAGCATAAAAGCACCTAAAAGTCTTATGACTTCAGAATAAAGTATATGCATCATATGGACTATTTTAATTGTACTTTTACCCTACAGTGCTCCTTTATCAATGTTTTATAAAGGCCTAGTCAAAATAGGCTTTCTTTGTATGAGAAAGAAAGGTATTTTAGAACAAAATGAGGGCGAGAACATTACTCCACTAAAATGCTTGCACAAGCCCCAAGAACTTCTACACCAGCCGAATACGTGTCAGCCTGGCATCTCTGACCATAAAACTGGCATAAGCAGCTCCCCTCCCTCAACCTTTCTGAGTCTTAATCTACTTAAGAGACCAACCCCGCATGTAAATTCATGCAAATGTGCAGCGGGAATTGTGTGGAAAGCAAAATCACAAGCCCTAAAAAATGAGAAATGCTCGACACAGAATGCAGCGTCAGGCGCAGCGGTATTAACGTATCATACTGACCCCATCTCATGTAATTTTTGACCGTGCGCTTGATTCATTTGGTGCCTTTTTATTTCTGGAAAGGCCTAATCTACTCGTAGCGGCCCGATGGACTCTCAGCTCCTCTCGCTTTAATTGAGTTCCAGCTCTGTGCCAGAGTTTGTCCCACTAGCCTGTTTGTTATCCTCAATGGATGCAGAAAAAAAAGAGTTTTGTGCTGAAGGCAATTTTTTGTGGGCAGTAATTAAAGGTCCTGGAAAGATTTTATTTCAAGGAGCCAGAGCAAATACGCCGGAGTGGTGAGGAGTTTAAAAATCAAGGCTAAAATGGATTCTTTTCATGCTCCGACCCGGCAGACAGCGCATTCATTTGGGTTTAATTTCAGGGTGAAGACTCGCGCTGCTAAATTGTGGCTGAGAACTGAGGCTAATGGGATGGGATGTTTTTAAGCTCTGACCCGATTGGGCATCGGTGGCATGTGGTGAATTTATGAAAAGATGAGGCAAAGTCGCCTCGGTGTTTGGAATTTTAGTTCTATTCAAATTCATAGTACATTTCAACTTGTACACACTGTTTACATTTACTAACAATAAGCAACCAATACTATCATATTTATACTGATTTTATATTAAAACACTATTTATTGAAAAAACTTCTTTTTTTAATAGTTTTCTGACCATAAGTCACCAGATTCTCTGTTACTACAGGTGTCATGTTGGTTGCAGGCAGAGAGAAGCAGGTTTAATGCTTACTGAGAACCAGCTCACTCGCAGGCCAAGTTCATCTTGATTTGAACGTGCGGTTTACTTTGTAATTAGTTTGTCCATTTACACTAGTTTGACACATTCAGACTGATTTTCAGAGCGTTGTGAGCATGAGATGTGAGTATTATCAAATCTGGAAGGGTAATGAGCCAGTCACAGCATGATAGAGGACTCCTCTCATGTGACTTTTCACCTGTATTTCATTCTCTATTTCCTCGTTAACATTCACAGCACACGCAATGAGGAAGGCAAAAGAGTTGCCCTCTCCTGTTCATGTTTCCGAACCCTGTAAAGCCTGGCATGGAATAATAGTACATATATATATATATTTTTTTTTTTTATAAAACAGTGTATTTAACCTTTAGAGAAAATATTATCTAAAGGTTTAATAAACTGTTTTACATTTTGCATGTGATTTTTATTTATTTATTGATTCTTTAATGGCTCAAAGAGTTTGATATATGAGAATGCATTTATGGCTCATAGTATTTAATATAGGAGAATTATGGCTCATAGAGTTTGATATAGGATAATGTACAGTGGGGAAAATATTTATTTGATCCCCTGCTGATTTTGGAAGTTTGCCCACTTACAAAGAAATGAAGGGTCTGTAATTTTTTATGGTAGGTTTATTTTAATGTATAGAGACAGAATACCAAACAAAAAAGTTTATATAAAGGTTAGAAATGTATTTGCATTTCAGTGAGTGAAATAAGTATTTGATCCCCAAGCAAAACATGACTTAGTAATTGGTGCAGAAACCCTTGTTCGCAAACACAGAGTTAAGACGTTTTTTGTAGTTGGTGACCAGGTTTGCACACATCTCAGGAGGGATTTTGATCCACTCCCCTTTACAGATTCTCTCTAAATCCTTAAGGTTTCTTGGCTGTCGTTTGGCAACTCATAGTTTCAGCTCCCTCCACAGAGTTTCTATAGGATTGATGTCTGTAGATTGAAAAGCCTTCTGACTGTATCATTGCACACAGTGTTTTTCTGCTGTTTGTCAGCGCTGTTTCATCTGGATTTAAACTAGTTTATATCAGTTGACTGATATTGACTGATACTAGTTTATATCAGTCATTTGTGTTCTTCGCTGAATTCAAGCACTTCACACTGGATTTCACAGCGCTGTTTAGTGGTTGCGTGATCAGGGAGTAAACACATCTGCTCTAGTCAGCTCGCTCTGTGTTGCGCCGCAGTTTGAACTAAGCGGATAAATGGTCCGTGTGACACGGTTCAAATTAGTAGTGCTGTTTTTTCCCGGATATTTATTGAGGAAAATTATATCAATATAATTATTTATAGTTTTTAGGTTTATTTTAATGTATAGAGACAGAATACCAGACAAAAAAGTTTATATAAAGGTTAGAAATGTATTTGCATTTCAGTGAGTGAAATAAGTATTTGATCCCCAAGCAAAACATGACTTAGTAATTGGTGCAGAAACCCTTGTTCGCAAACACAGAGTTAAGACGTTTTTTGTAGTTGGTGACCAGGTTTGCACACATCTCAGGAGGGATTTTGATCCACTCCCCTTTACAGATTCTCTCTAAATCCTTAAGGTTTCTTGGCTGTCGTTTGGCAACTCATAGTTTCAGCTCCCTCCACAGAGTTTCTATAGGATTGATGTCTGTAGATTGAAAAGCCTTCTGACTGTATCATTGCACACAGTGTTTTTCTGCTGTTTGTCAGCGCTGTTTCATCTGGATTTAAACTAGTTTATATCAGTTGACTGATATTGACTGATACTAGTTTATATCAGTCATTTGTGTTCTTCGCTGAATTCAAGCACTTCACACTGGATTTCACAGCGCTGTTTAGTGGTTGCGTGATCAGGGAGTAAACACATCTGCTCTAGTCAGCTCGCTCTGTGTTGCGCCGCAGTTTGAACTAAGCGGATAAATGGTCCGTGTGACACGGTTCAAATTAGTAGTGCTGTTTTTTCCCGCTTTTGGCTCATAAACATTCAATCGGATATTTATTGAGGAAAATTATATCAATATAATTATTTATAGTTTTATTGCCCAGCCCTACCTCAAAGTGTATCTGCTCCTGCGCCCCCCCTTTGATCTCGTCCAAGATTTTACAGTACATGGCCCCGTCTATTTGCCCCTCAATGTGGTGAAGTTGTCCTGTACCCTTAGCAGAAATATAGCCCCAAAGCATAATGTTTCCACCTCCGTGCTTGACTGTAGGGATGGTGTTCTTTGGGTCATAGTCTGCATTTCTCTCCCTCCAAACACGGCGAGTCGAGTTAATGCCAAAGAGCTCAATTTTAAAGGGTCTCATCTGACCACAGCACTTTCTCCCAAGCTTTCTCTGAATCATTTAGATGTTCTTTGGCAAACTTTAAACGGGCCTGTACATGTGACATGGTCGACATTTGATTGATTGATTGATTGATTGTTAGTTAACAACCATTGGCAGGTGTAGCAAAAACATCTCTTTTGTGCCTTTAGGGGACAGCCATGGCCTAATGGTAAGATAGTTGAACTTATAACCCCAAAGGTTGTGGGTTTGAGTCTCAGTACTGACAGGGATTGTAGGTGGGGGGAGTGAATGACCAGCACTCTCTTCCACCCTCAATACCCCGACTGAGGTGAGACCCTTGAGCAAGACACCGAACCCCCAACTACTGCCGGGGTTCCACAACACATGGCTGCCCACTGCTCCAGGTATGTGTGCTCACTACTCACTGCTGTGTGTGTGCACTTGGATGGGTTAAATGCAGAGCACAAATTCCAAATAGGGGTCACCATACTCGGCCACACGTCACGTCACTTTTTCTATTTCTCCAATCCTTTCCTCCCTAGTGCATTGTGTTTGGGAACAGATTTAACTGTGATACATCAGCGAAACGTGAACAATCTATTAGGTCATGAGCAATCCCAACAAGAGATGATGTTTGAGTGTGTCAGTGGATCAATGGATTGCAAACCTCTGTTGTGAGTTTGTCCTCTCTTGCGGCCAGTAGAGGAGCTGTGCGTAACGTTCTGGAAGTGTGTGATCTCCATAGTGGTGTTGGTCCGGAAACTCTCTTTAAACCTCTGCATCAGGGCCTCTACGCTCTCCTGATCTGGGTCCAGCACTGAAATAAACACACACATACACACACATACACAAACCCGTGAGACACTGGAAGACACACACCACTGCTGAAAGGCATTAGAGGGCAGCGGAAGATTTACTACATGAGTGAAAATGCTGAAGTCATGCTTATCTATTCCTGTGTTAGAAAAGATAAATTAATGTAAAGGCTGTGAGATGATTTACTCAGTAAACGCTTTGTCCTTAAAAGAAAAATGAGGACATATGAGTTATGCATCTCTAGAACTTCATTTATCATGTCTTTTACACACTCTCCTTTCCTGTCCACTGTCTTATCGCTCCACATCATCGCGTTGCTCTTATCATGAACAGGCGGGCTTTGATGTGCACATTTTGGAAAGAAGGATAAAGAATGTGGAAAAAGTGCAGGCCATGGGGGAAGAGAGTTTCCTCTTCAGCAGTTTGCACAAGTAAAAGACCTTTTGTTATCACCATGAGAGTAAAAGTCGTGATACTCCCGAGATGGTTTCCTCCTGTAGAGTCAAAGCTCTGCCGAAACAGTCCTTGAAAAAAGTCCAAAAGACCCAAAATACATTTAAAAGCAGTGAAATACTACCTTGCTAGTAGTGTGTGAACAACCTTGACCATGCTTTTTGATCATTTCATTGCAAAACCATGGCTGATGTGGTGCTACAACAGCTTCCACACTTCCGGAAAGACTGTGGGAACATGGTTGCAGGGATTTGCTCCCATTTGGACACAATACCATCAGTGAGGTCCTGCCTTAATATTTGTTAGAGTGGCCTGTCCCACAGTCCAATTACCCATTCATCCCAAAATGTTTTCACTACACTTCAGGTGCAGGCCAGTCAAGGTCTTCCACATCAGACCGAAAAACCATTTTACTGGTGGCATCCCCTTGAGAAAGAGAAGTTTTAAAAAGAGCACTTTATACAGATATATTTTACTTTAAAATAATATAATTAAGTGTAGTTTGGACACTAAATTGCATGTCAATTGCAATTGAAATTGAGATGTAATACAGTTATTATTAAATATATTAGTTGAACTTTTTAGATGTACACATTTATATTCAATTTCATACTTCTATTGCCTTTGAAATATGGTCAAAGTGTACTGCTGAATGTACTGACAAGCATTTATGGTAAACTAAACTACAAATATAATGTCACTTCTATTGAAACCTGTATGACATGTTTGTCAATAAATGTGTAATTACGCGTATGCAAATGTAATAACACACTACTGTTAAAATTATAATCATGCACTTTAATAAGAGTCCTTCTTTAAAAGATGACAAAAGACAATGATTTAAAATGCACTTTAAAGTAAAAGTTTTAATTTGTATTATTGCAAAGTGCATTTTTAAGTGTGTTAAAGGGGTCATATAATGATGCTAAAAAGAACATTATTTTGTGTATTTGGTGTAATGAAATGTGTTTATGCGGTTTAAGGTTCAAAAAACACATTATTTTCCACATACTTTACATTATTGTTTCTCCTCTATGCCTCGCCTTTCTGAAACGCGTCCATTTTTAAAAAGCTCATCGGTCTGAAAAGCGAGGTGTCCTCTGATTGGCGATCAGGAAACAGTCCTCCATAAAATGCGCTTGACACATCTGAATACTTGGATTAAACTGTTCTGGAACAGTTTTTTACGTACAACTTAATGACTGATTTCTAGTCGTGTCCTCTTTTGGAAGGCCAAACAAAGTAGTTTCGCTTTCACAACGAAAAAGCATCACACACCGTGGCCTTGAGTGAGCCGCGGCCTACAGTGAGCGGAGGCCGGCTTGAGTGAGCAGAGGCGAGCGGGCTTGAGAACGGCGCGGCCGGCGGATTCGACGAAGGAGCGTCCTGCAGGCTTGTGGCAACCACATGTGACGACCCTGCGCTGGACACCGCTTCGTTCAAGGTGAAAGCCGATCCAACGATCGACAGCGCGAAGTTGATGTATTTCTTCAGCGACCAGCATGGATCAGCTCCAGGCATGACGAAGCGGATATCATCCTCTTTTGGAAGGCCAACCAAAGTAGTTTTGCTTTCACAAGGAAACACGGCACCTTCACGACATGACGGCGACAGCAACAACAATACTACAGCGAGAATAAAAGTTACGCCTTCTTTCTTTGCGTGAACATTTGGGCGGCATTATGCAAATTTTCCCACATCGTGACGTAGACATGTGGGGGCGTGTTAGAACGAGCCGTTTTAGGTAGGCGTGGTTGACTCTTAACTTTTATAAAGAATATCTCTTTGGATTTGAGACTTTAGTCTTTGCAACTTTACAGATCTTCTTTATGCACCAAGAGCTTGTAACACTCCAAAGAGAAAGGAGAAATTGAAATCGCATCATATGACCCCTTTAAGAAATTTAAGTGGTATTTTATGTATTAAGTTTTTTGTTTTTTGTTTTTTTCAGTGCCACAATGAAAGTGACAGTGCTCTTTGATGCTCCTCATTCTACTGAAAACATAGAGATTACAAGTCTAAATGCTTGATTTTGTAAATCTGTTAGTAATGTGTGGGGGCATCCAAATAATCTTGATTATAAACTTTTGTTTTGCATTATTTCAGAGAGTCACACTATAAAGTTCAGACTATAAAAGTTTACAATTCAACTAAAACTATGTGAAGGCCAAATGGTGAGCAACTTTTAAAGTATTTTATTGGCTTGCCAAAAAAATAAATAAATCAATAATTCCGCACGGATGGAGCGCATGTGTTGGAATTCATGTGGGGTCACTGCATGATTTTAGTAAATGTCTTTGGCCCCCCATTTGGAAATCAACAGTACTTCCAAACAGGGGGCCAAAGCAAAGACGAACAGGTGGCGCGATGCCCTCAACGCTGCAATGTTTGTATTGTATTTCCAACTGGCAGCACATCAGAGTGCCTCAGGGGACGCCGCTGACCCATCTCAACATGTTCTGGCCCATTTGCACCACAGCAGAAGCATAATATATAAAAATAAACTTCCCATTTTATTGTCTGCTCCAGGAGTGGGAGGTGGTGAAACAGAGAGATGGAGTGGGATGAGATGCCTCAAAAAGTCACAAACAATTTATCTCCCACCTCCATTACAAAGATGCATCGCTACTCCCTACGGCCGGTGCTGCATCACAACTTCAATTAACTTGAGATATGTAGAGGGCCGCTCTCTCCACGGAGGCATAATGGCTCTGGACAGGGACGATTTCCTCGCCGAACTGTGTGGCTTTATGTTGAAGGCCCCCTGATGGAGAAGTTTGCAGATGGATGAGGCTGTGGTCCCTGTAGTGAGCGACTGGATATTTATTTTGCTGAGTTTCACTTGTGTGTGTGCCATTCTGTCTAATTAGCAGCTGCTTGCTATTGTAGGTGTCTAACTTATGTGTAGATACTGTTAACTAGACACAAGATCAGTGTGGAAAAACCTGCTGCGAAAGCATTTTATCGCTGTGCATGTACAGAAAAAGTCGCCTGCGGTTTTTATTTTGCAAGAGTGTGGAACCAGCCAACCGACACTCTTAAAAACTATGGTTCTTTATTGACATCACTGGTTCCATGAAAAACAAACAAAAAAAAAACGTTTAATTAATATTCACAGAATCTTTAGATTTAATTTGTAGTGGGAAAGGTTCTACAGATTATTAAAATATTATTCACAATTGTATAAAATTATTATCTTAATAACTGCTCACTGAAAGATTCTTTGGGGAAACTAAATGGTTCTTAAATTACATATTTTTACAAATGCATGTCAGTCTGGATGCTCTGACTGCTCAAATCGGGTTTCAAATTTTTTTTTTTTTTTTTTGCATCACACACAATGATAATGTCAAAACCGATGACAGAAATGCCGGAAGTATTCATACAGCATTCAAACAAATCCTAAGCTGGCTGTGACTACAGCACGGAACATCACAATATATGCAAGTCTCCTCCGGGGCTGAGTTTTTCTTATGCGGCAGAGGAGTTCTGCACCACAACTCGAAAGGGTGTTTATTTAGAGCCACTTTATCAGGTACACTTGTTCAACTGCTTGTTAATACAAATATCTAATGAGCCAATCACATGGCAGCAACTCAATGCATTTAGGCATGTAGATGTGGTCAAGATGATCTGATGAAGTTTAAACCGAACATCAGAATGGGGAAGAAAGGTAATTTGAGTGACTTTGAACGTGGCATGGTTGTTGGTGCCAAACGAGCTGGTCTGAGTATTTCAGAAACTGCTGAGCTACTGGGATTCTCAAACGCTAGAGTTCACAGAGAATGAAAATATCCATGATATATCAAGTGAACAGCAGTTCTGTGTGTGAAAATGCCTTGTTGATGCCAGAGGTCAGACTGGTTCAAGCTGATAGAAAGGCAACAGCAACTCTAATAATCAACTGTTACAACTGAGGTTTTCAGAAAAGCATCTCTGAACGTACAACCTTCTGAACCTTGAAGTAGATGAACTACATGTCCACCAAAATTGGACAATAAATTATTCAAAAAGGTTGCCTGGTCTGATGAGTCTTGATTTCTGCTGTGACATTTATATATACTGTAAATTATATCGAAATTTGCTTGCATACATACAATACATTTACATTCAACTGCCTGATTGCTTGTATCATCGCAAAATGTAACTATATCCAGCTCTAATCTGCTAAATATGACTATATGGTTGTGGCGAGGGGGGCATGGTTCAGAGAGGTCTGCACAGGGAGAGAGAGGCAGGAGACGAGCAGTGCATAAGTAGGTCAAGCGCAAATGATAATCACCTGTGTCTCGTTTCAGTAATTGGTGTGGAGAGACCAGATAAAAGGGGCCACCTGGAGCATGGAAGGCAGAGAGAGACTGGCTGGGAACGCGAGCAACACGGGAAACCGGGCTACTGGAGAAAAGCATATATAGCTATATTCTGAGTTATTGACGGAGAGTTTTGAATGTGCAGTGAGCGCCTTGTTCTGTTGTACTTACTGAGAGACTTTAATAAAAACTTGCGTCCCAGTCCGCCGACCCTGTCTTATTCCTTCCTCCCTCTTGAACCATATCACAATGGTATGACGATATTAAGATATAAACATTAACACCATGGTTTTCTGTACATGTGACAATGGGAAACAGTGTGACAAGTGCTATACAAATAAATTTGACTTCAAAACTTCTAGATATGGTCAGGGTTTATCTTTCAGTGTCTAATGGGATGTTTTTGTTTTGTTGCTGTATAGCTGTAGAATATCTTTGATGTTCAAAGCAGAAATGGTGTGGGATGAGTTATGTGTAGAAGTTGGATGGTTGCCATCGCATCAAGCATGCTGATGGAGGAATGTGGCTAAATGATGGTCAGCATGCCTGCTAATGAAGTGATGCTAAATTGAAATCAATGCAACTCTTAACAGCCTCGAACAGCATTTAGAAACGCATCTAACAGCAGTTCTGCTGTGAACCGCATGTGTTCTTTTATCTGTGCAGCACAGCGGTAGACTTTGAGTCAAATTATGTTTCTCCGGAGTGGACCCACAACAAAGACAAATGAAGACAAAACGACTTAATTCAATTGAAATGTGTTCTGTCAGTGCCGATACTGCTGAACTCTTATTTGACTAATCTCTCATTGAGGCCTAAAAATATTGTAAACATGCTAAATTCCCTAAATTAATTTAGAATTATTTCTTATGTATTTAGCAAAAGAGGCTTGTACGTCTCCATTCCATTGACCAGGATAAAGCAGAGCATTAATTGTAATAAAAAGACAAATTTCAGTTTGGCAATGTCCACACCAGAAGTTCTATTTCCAAAGGCTTTTTGGAAGATTTTTGTCGATGCTCTTGGGAGGTTTAAGCCGTGGATCACAAATGTGCTACAATTAAGCACAGCAATCAGGCTCCAGAAGTAAACCACACATTCATTCTCTCCATAGAGAAATAGATTTTAAACAAAAACCTTTGGAAAGAGACCAATCATGAGCTCTGATATTATAAGAAGAGCTTCTGTAGAACAACTAAGAATGCTTTTGATTTTAAGAGATCCACAGATATGCAAATTACGGTAAAATAGCTCATCAGCCACTGCCCATTCCAATGAAGCACTGCAAATGGCATAAACTGTGCATCAGAACTAACTGTTGTATGACTGTACTGAAATATTTCTAAAATAAACTCAATATATGTCATGCCATCTGCGGGAGTTGATTCTTTCATGCGCCTTTTTTTTTATTACCATATACATATATGTGTGTGTGTGTGTGTGTGTGTGTGTGTGTGTGCAGACATACAGTTCACATACCAAAATATATTTAAAAATGTATTTTAGGGGCAAGAAAATATTTCCAATCTTATAAGCTTTATTCATGTATTTTGATTTGAATTTGTTAAATGTTCACACGTGTTATAGACAACAATTAAATTACTTAAATTGATATGGGTGTTGTGTGTGTATGTATGTATGTATGTATATATAAATATATATATATATATATATATATATATATATATATATTTGAAAGTATATATTTTATAGGATTAAACATGACATTTTGAAGTAGAAAGGTTGCAATTGGAGTGAGCTATTTGGTTTAAATCATGGCTTAAAAAATACATACTTACTTCAACTGTTTAAAATCCCCATTGAGAAAATGAATGGGAAATACTTCCATAACCAAGGCCTTAAAAAAGTGGATGGTCAGTCTTGCGCTCTTAGCCAGAGCAGCGAGAGCAAAGGGTCGTAAAGACGTGGCAATGCTCATTATTCCCTGTTGGGTCTTTGAAGGTGCTCATGGCTAATCCAGCCGCGGCTAACCAAACAAATTGAGGCTGGCCAGGATCCACTTAAGATTCGACCTGCCGTGACTGAGAAGTACCTGCCACAACATGGAAGGTTAACTGCTCCATGCATATTTCATGTCCACAGCCCGTGTCTGTTTTGTTAGGAGTCGAAGATGAAATTCTTGAGTGTGAGGCTGTGTGTTGTACTCCTATATCACAAATCGTTCTTCTCTGATGGTTTGCTGTGTGTCCGTCTTGCCTGTGCTGTGACAGTTTATTGATTTTGGTGCTTATAAATGTAATCTTTTCCTTTCAAGGGCCATCCCGTCATTTGCGTTTAAATGGGATTTAGGGGTTTAGTTGGCCATTGTTTTAAATGTCCACTTGCAAAATCATTCACGACAGCCAAGATAGGACAATTTGTTCAGCCAGCTCAATTCTTATTGATCACACTAAACAAAGATCAATGGGACATGCAACTTTAGGTTTGGGAATGTGTACTGAATACTGAAGAAAACACTGTTTTCTGAAAACAACACTGATGTTGAATATGACAAAATATTTGCAGCCCCTGATGATGCAACAGAGTGCATTAATGCCAACTTTTTCAGCGGCGGTGGTCCTGGAATTGTTTTTCCTATTCATTTTTCCCATAGGAGGGATTTTTCAAAAGTCTTCATTAAAGTGTTATAAGCCATGAACCAAACCAACCAGCTACAAGGAGAATCACAACATTACAAACTTTGATTTGAAGCCAAAAAATATTTGAAAATCAGACAACAAAAGACTGTGAACTTAACAGCTTTAGCGAGAGAAAGAACAACAATTCCATAAAGCACTGGAAATGACGTAATCTAAATAAAAACAGCAGAGAAATATAAAACTATTACGTTTTTGATTTTATCTATAGAATTAATATGAGATTATATTTATAGTATGTTTATTGCAAAATATGCATATTTATATACAAATAAATGACATACAAAGTATTTTGAAAGTGTCTTTGCAAATGGGAGTGGGCGGAGCTAAATATTTTTTTGGTGCACTTTGCTCACAGCGACTGATTGGTGGAATTTTCTGCAGCATGATGGGTAATGTAGTTGTCACCACGAATTCTGCTATTAAACACGATTATTACAAAAAAAAAGTTTAATTAACATGAACACATAGGTTCAATGTAAGTATATACAATCAGTTAACAACCTCACACACAACAGGTCTGTCTTTAAAAGAGTTTTTACTTCTGGAACCTGACTGTTGTGATCTATAGCCTTGTAAACAGAATCACGTTTCTCATTGGCAATTTTGTCCCAATTCCGTGAGTAAACTGAAGAAGTTGCTTACTCTTTAATGATTTACACTTTAACTTTCTTTTTTAGAGACCCACAAAAGCTGAACTGGGTTGCCGGCACCCCGTGACTGTCTAAGATCCTCTGTGCTATTGCTCACACATCATGACTGCACCAACCCAGACAAAACATCACTGCTACACCCTGCACCAGTCAACTTAAGATATAGCCACCTAATACCAGACTGTCTGCTAACACTTTATTTTGATGGTTCCCAACACACATTCAACTGTCTATAAGTAACTCTGAAACTGCAGGTCATCTTATTCGAACCCGAACCCTAACCTAACAGTGTACTAATACTCTAATGAGAGTTAGCTGACATGCAGTTGCAAGGTTACTTATAGTTAGTAGAATGTCTCACAATATAAAGTGCTACCTTCAAAACCTCGCAGTCGCTATTCACCATTTTCATTTAATGCTGTCTGTAAACACTTGTGTTACTTAAGCAATAAAAACATACGGCAAGTTTCAGAACTCAAAACTAACTCCGTTTTATTCATATTTTAAATATAAATAATTATTTTCTATTCTTTTCCAAAAAGTTAAAACTCAAGGATGGATCAGTACCCACTGCTTGTGATCCAGCTGCACCTCCCGAAGAAGTAAGTCTCACATTTTATATATATATGTATATGTATATATGTGTGTGTGAGTGTTTTGCAAAGAAAGGCGCGGGGTGCGCAGAGCTCATTAGTATATAAGGCTGATCGAAATGGCTTGCTGTGAACAGAGCTGTTTTTGACATGGTAAAAAGGGTGTTGTTTTATTTGACCGTCACACCTCATATGCGAGGGACTGTGGTGGCGAGTCCACAGTCTCCTCTGTCTCGATACTCGTCATATCCGCCTCCTCGGAGGAAGACAGATGAAGCGTCTGACTCTTTCTCTCTCTCGCGGGGGGCGCGCGCGCCAGATATCGTGGGCAGGGAGAAACACAGCGTTTGTAATGCCGTTCGCTCGCCAGAGACTTTCTCATTGTTTTATATATATGAGTGCTTGTGCGGACAGACAACAGTAAATAGACAGACACATACACAGAGCGCTACTGAAGAGCAGAAGCTGGTTTGCGCCCGGCCGGATGTGCCTTTATGCTTTCTGGTGCTTACGTCACCCTGCTCGTGACGTCTCGCTGCTCCATTGGACGGATTTGACACGTGCTTCAGAACGCGGTCACGCAAGGGCGTTCCCAAAGCGACTCGACGCAGCTCGAGTTCCTGAAGGGGAATCATACCAACTTGTGGAAAATTGGCATCCGATGTCCCCTTTAACATGCATCATCATTGTTTGTAATCAAGGAGGAGTTTTTGAACAACTCAGGTCTGTCCATCAATCATAAGAGCCATACTGCTGTTGGGTAAATATGTCATGTAAGACGGTCAGCAGATATAAAGAAACTGCACCTTATCATCCTAAAGATCCCAGCATTAGAAATGCATTAAATTGCTAATTGACTAAATGCAAATTTAATGTAGACACTTTTATCTAGAGTGACTTACAAATGAGGACAATAGAAGCAATCAAAACCAACAAAAGGGCAATAATATGTAAATGATGTGACAGGTCTCGGTTAGCCTAATGCAGTACACTTAGCAAGTTTTTTTTATATATATATATATAATAAATAAATATAAAACAAGTAGATACAATATAAAAAGAAAAGGGAACACTGGTGTTAGAGGGTCTTTTTAAACAAAAAATAAAACAAGGCAAAATAATAGAAAAATAATTGAGAATGCTAGTGTTAGAGGGTCATTTTTTTATAATAAATGAAAAGAAAACAAGAAGATAGCATCGAAAAAAATAGAGCATGCTAGTGTCAGAGGTTCTCTCTGTCTCTCTAGCTCTCTCTCTCTCTCTCTCTCTCTCTCTCTCTCTCTCTCTCTCTTAAATAATACAAGTAGTAAGAATATAAATATAACAGAGAGTGCAAGAGTTAGAGGGTCAAGTGAAATTAAATGATTTTTTAATGACATGCCTGAGCAAATGAAAGATAATATTCCCATTTGTTCTTCATACTACACAACAGCCTGGATTATGACCCTGCTTCAGTGTGGAAAGGCCTGAAAGACATCACAAGCTACAAAACACTATCCCCCAGCACTGAGGCGAATCAACAACTTGCTGAAAACCTGAATGAGCTTTACTGCTGATTTGAAACTCCCGGTCTCACACCCCACATCCACTCTGATCATCTCTCTACACAACCATTAATACCTCCAGCAACTCCCATCTCCCCCCTTCTGCACTTCAGATCAGTGAAGATGATGTGTGTCAGGTTTTCAGGAAACAGAAGAGAAGAAAAGCACCAGGCCCAGATGGTGTTTCACCAGCCTGTCTGAAAACCTGTGCTGACCAGCTGGCCTCCATCTTTTCACATAACTTCAACAGATCACTGGAGATGTGCAAAGTCCCTGCCTGCTTCAAACGCTCCACCATCATCCCCATCCCAAAGAAACCCAAAATCACAGGACTTAATGATTACAGACATGTTTCCCTAAAATCTGTGGTCATGAAGTTGTTTTGAGAGTCGCTGAGGTGTTTGCTTATCTGAAGGACATAACTGGAACCTTACTGGAGCCCCTGCAGTTTGCTTATCGAGCAAACAGGTATGTGGATGATGCAGTCAACATGGGACTGCATTATATCCTACAACATCTAGACAAACCAGGGACTTATGTGAGGATCCTGTTTGTGGACTTCAGTTCAGCTTTGAATGCAATAATCCCAGCACTCCTCCAGGCGAAACTAAACCAGCTCTCTATTCCTAGCTCTGTCAGTGGTTCACCAGATATCTATCAGATATCCAGGATGATGATGAGTCTGTATATAGGAGTGAGGTTGAACAGCTGGCTGTCTGGTGTGGCCTTAACAACCAGGAGCTGAACACAATCAAAACAGTGGCGATGATAGTGGACTTCAGAAGAAACCCCCCTGCACTCACCATCATGAACAGAACTGTGGCTGCGTCATTCAGGTTCCTGGGCACCACCATCTTTCAGGACCTGAAGTGGGACAATCACGTCATTGAGTCTGTTCTGTGCACTTCAATAACTGTCTGGTTTGGCTCAGCTACAAAAACAGGTATCAGAAGACTACAGAGGACAGACTGCTGGAAGGACTATTGGTACTCCCCTGCGCACCCTTCAAGAACTGTACATATCTAGAGTGAGGAAAAAGCCTTAGAAAATTAATCTTAATCTCTAACATCCAAGCCATCTCCTTTTTGATCTCTTACAGTCTGGCTAGTGCTTCAGAGCACCAAACACCAGGACTGCCAGGCACAATAAAAGTTTATTCCCCCAGGCAATCTACCTCATGAACAGTTAAATGTTCTCCCCTACTGTTCTGTAGTGAACATCAGCAAGAATGCAACCCCCAAGTTTCATTCTGTTGAGATCAGGCTTTGTGGACAACAAAGGATGCTTGTGCCTTAAGATAAACAACACTATCTCTTGAGAATAGGGGGTAACATTAACATACAGTAACCCCCATGCAGGAACTACTTTGTTCTACCTCAAGCATATAATTTGTGGAAGGCAGGAATGAGGACTTCAGCATTCAACTGATCAAAGACTGATCCAATCACCATGCGCTCTTTCGCTGATCACAGTCCTTCATTATATATCTAAGTGTAAATGACCACTGACTACCTCAGTCTGACCAAACCGGTTCTGCTTTGTGGCTGAAGCCACATCCTCACATGCATTCATACAAAATTGACACAATATTGATTAAACATTCTTCATTTCCATTTACAGAACTGTATATACTTAATCAGTGCTGTTTGTGATATAAAAATGTATTCAACCTTACCTAATAAGGTATATAATGTATATATGAATGCATGGGTCAATTGTCACGGTTCTGCTGGTGTGCCCTAGTTGGCCACCAGATGTCACTGTGTTTGTCTAAGTATATGGCTTGTTGTGTGTTTGCTGGTGTCATGTGCTCTCCTGTCTATTGTCTTACCCCGCCCTTCTTGTTATCTCAGTATTGTTTTAGTTACTCCACCTGTGTTTCCCTCGTTACCCTCCTCGTTTGTCTCCCTATTTATTCTCCTTGTGTCTGCAATCCTGTGCTGTTTCGTTGTATTAATGTCTGAGAGTCTTGTCGTCTATGTGGTATGTTCCTGTTGCCTTGTCTTGCTGTGCTCTGCTGTGCTGTGCCCTGTCCTGGCCTGGCCTGCCTGTTTTTCCCCCTCAGAGTTGTTTTTGTTTGTTTTGTTAATTTTTACTTCTAATAAAGACTACCTGCAGAACGAGAAAGAAACAGCCAAATGAGGACTCAGCGGAGAATGGGATCACACCATCCACCAGCCTTTTAATGTCAGCAACTCCCTCTTCCAACGGATACTCCAGTTTGAAGCCTTAAGCTCCCTCCGTCAACAAGGAACTGACCTGAGGGAGTTTGCCCTGGAGTTTAGAAGTGCTGATGAGGGGCTGGGCTACAATGACTCTGCTCTGAAGGACTTGTTTAATTATGCCCTGGACAAGCCCATTAGCACGTGGAGGATGTTTGGGTTGGAGCATTTGTCCTTTGAGGGTTTTGTGGAGTCTCTCGTCCTCAGTGACCCGACTCAGTGGTCCTTAGTTCGGTGGTTTCGGAGGTCCCTGAGCTACCCACTCCAGAACAGCCTGCCACAGAGCAGCCCACTCTCATGGCTGCTGTCACGAAGGTCGTCAATGCGCAGCACCCTCTCCTTGTCTCGGCCATTACAGAGCCACCCGATTTCACTCCTGCTGCCATCGTCAAGAGGGCTGTCTTTGCGTTTCACCTCAGGGCTGCTCTGCGGGCATGGGACGCTTCGGAGTTCGCTTCGGCTTCCTGGGAGCCTGCCTCGGAGTCCACTTAGGAACCTGCTTCAATCCAGGAGCCCTCAGAGTCCGTTCAAGAACCTGCTCCAGTCCAGGAGCCTTCAGAGCCCACTCCAGAGCCTGCTCCAGTCCAGGAGCTCTAAGAGTCCATTCAAGAACCCGCTCCAGTCCAGGAGCCTTCAGAGTCCACTCAAGAAACTGCTCCAGTCCGGGAGCCTTCAGAGTCCACTCAAGAAACCGCTCCAGTCCAGGAGCCCTCAGAGTCCACTCACGAACCTGCTCCAGTCCGGGAGTCTTCAGAGACCACTCAAAAATGTACTACAGTTCACGAGTCTGCCTACTCTGGCCTGTGGATCTGTTCAGCCGTGGTGGTCAGGAGCTCTACCTGTGCTGTCGTGGTGGTCTTTGGCCCCACCTGCACCAGTGTGGTGGTCTCCAGCTCCACCTGATCCACCGTGGTGGACATCTGCCATGTCTGCTCTGCTGTGGTGGTCTTCTGCACTGCCGTGGAGGTCTTCAGCCTTCTCTGAGCGGCTGTGGTGGACTTCAGCTCCACCCTGGAGGGCTTCAGCTCCGCATGTTCCACCACACAAGCCTGGCCCACCATCCCTCTCCCTGATCTGCCTCCGGTCCACCTCACTCCTGAACTTTTTATTTTCTGTTATAGTAGGTGGAGCCCTAGATGGCCACCAGATGTCACTGTGTTTGTTTGAGCACATGGCTTGTGTGTTTGCTGGTGCAATGTGCTCTCCTGTCTATTGTCTTACCCCGCCCTTCTTATCTCATTATTGTTTTAGTTACTCCACCTGTGTTTCCCTCGTTACCCTCCTCGTTCGTCTCCCTATTTATTCTCCTTGTGTCTGCAGTCCTGTGCTGTTTCGATGTATTAATGTCTGAGAGTCTTGTCGTCTATTTGGTATGTTCCTGTTGCCTTGTCGTGCTGTGCTCTGCTGTGCTGTGCCCTGTCCTGGCCTGCCTGCCTGTTTTTCCCCCTCTGGATATTTTTTGTTAATTTTTCCTTCTAATAAAGCCCAGACTAGCTGCATTTGAGTCCTCGCCTCTTCTCTCTTCAATCCTGTGATATCAATGTTCAGCATTACCCATTGATGTTTTGTCTTCATATTTTCAGCACAATGTGTAGGTTAATCTGGAATTAGTTTGGAAAGTAAATTATGCAAAGGAAAAACCTTAAATACATTGTTCTAAACATAGACATTAAGCTATGCAAGTATACCTCATATCAGAGAGGGGCATTGCCATGGTCACCTCTGACAGCACTGGCCAATCAAAACACTGAATCTGAAAAGCGCCTACTTGCAAATCCCTCCTTCTCAGGAAAGATTAAAGGGTTCTCTTAAAGAAATGTAAAAGTACTAAGTCATTGTTGTTGCTAAAGCTGCTAACTTGTGCTAAGTGCCATGTGTCAAGCTGTCATTGCTCTAAAGTAAGTGCTAAGTTCTGTAGTGAATTTGCTTTTGCCAACCTAGGGAGGCGAAATAGTGTAGTGATGGGTACTCACGTCACCGATGACGTAATGATTCTTGGATCACATGTCACTTAAGGTGCGGTTATAAGTGCATCACATAAGAAATATTGGTGGGATAACTAACTTGTAAAACCTCTATCGGTATCATCAACACAATGAAGACACAAATGTAATAAAATAGATTTGATTAACAAAAGATAGACAAGAGTAATCAACAACTACTAAATTAATACCATGAAAGAAAATGAATAAAGTGCATAAAATGCATACAATGCAAGTGATTAAGTTGGGTGTTGCTATTTCAGAGCTACGTTATCTGGAAATATAAACTGTTGCTACTCTGATGCATAATAAGGTTAATCACCTTATTTGTTTCAAACAAATATGTGAAAGATTATTTGTTATCAACTACAATCAGCTATATAATATCTAATGTAAATTAGAAAAATCATATACTGATAATATACAGCAATGCCAAGGTCTCTGGAAGAGCTTTTGGATAAGTGATATTTATGTTCTCTGTGGTCGAGTGAGCAGTCTGGTAGCGGTGACTTCTTCCACTGGTTGTGCTGGTAACAATGTAGTGGGGAAAGGAGCAGAAATCCGTTTCAACAGCCTTGAACATGAAGTGCTGTAGGATGCTGATCTCCTGGAGCACCAAAGGGTACTAAAATCTAGAACATGCAGATGTGGCCCTGGAGTAGGTGCAGAAGGTCCTTCCCTGGAACACGCAAGCAAAAGTACCTTGAAGTGAAGGTTGCTCACCGGAGCTTAACCTTGTTGCAAATGTCTGTGTGTCTTCTGCCTCTCTGGGCTAGAGATTCAGAACTTGGTCGATCAGTTTGTCTCACCGGATGAAGACTCTGAATTGTGAACGTAGAGTATCTCTTTCCTCACAGACTGGAGGCTCAGAACGGGGTTGTATCTGTTGCTTCCTTACCGGTAACAGGCCTCAGACTCAAAACTAGTGTATCTGCTAGTGTCTCACTGGACGTACCGGAGACTCAGAACGATTGTATCTGTTACAGTCTCTTTCTTGACAGGACTGAGACTCAGAACGAGTGTATTTTGGAAGGGTTCCTTTAGCTCTTTCCGATGAGGAGGATATTGGAATTTAGCTCTTCTCCGTTTCCATGCTGTGATTGGCTGTTTCCATCAGAGAGGGGGGGACACGGTGTGGCCCACCCTTGTTTCCTCCTGTGGAACTTATTTGCATAGTCCAAACACACATTTAAAAAAGTGTCGCTAAAGTTCTACTGATGCATTATTCACTTACCAAACCACAACCAGAATACAAACATGATGGGAAAAGATTGAACCGTCATGCATGCATTAATTTGTCCATTAACAGCTGAGTTTGTGTAAGATGTTGCACTTCACATCGCTGTCACTGAGAATACTTATTTCTCTGAATAAATATAAGATGTGTGTGTTGTAGTGTGCATCAGTTTAAGGTTTGAAAACATAGTTATGAATGGATTTGGATGGATCTCTCTTTGTTTCACCCACTGCTGTTGCATCTGGAGGTCCTAAGGAATTTTTATGGCGGTCACAGACCAGAACCTTAGGAATCAGTCTCTGGGTGGGTGAATGGCAGAAATTACATTTTGTCCAATGAGAAGGCCTGTCCTTCCCAGGCTTGGTACCAGAGGTCTTCTTCTTGCCATCTAAGAGGTGTCTGGCTGTTGTCCTAACATCTTTATCTGATGACGTTGGGCAGTTTGCATATGTTAGTCCACCAAGATCCAATCAAAATGTAGAAAACCTTTGTCCACTACTGTGGTCAGAGAGGGGCCCCTGCATAAACTGGTTCCTGGAATGTGCTGTCCACTACAGCTCTATGTTGCTAAGTTGCTAAGCTAAGTTATTTCAAGGAGAAACAAGAACGATCTGCAAGAAGCGAATTTGGGGAGTTTGGCTTAGTGCCAAACTTAGTGCCCCCCAACTTCTGCAACATCTTCAGAACCTTCTCTTCAGCAATCCTCCGTTTGCATGTTCCAAACTGCCAGGATATTTTCCAACAACTGCAGAATTGTGTCATCAGTGATCCTTTTTCCTGTGTGTTCCAGATGTCCAGATCTTCTGTACAGACTTCAGAACGTTCACCTTCAAGGCTCCTCAATTTGCATGTTCCAAACCCAGGAACTTCTCGATGCTCAGGAGTTCATCGTTCACCAGTGTTTCGTGTTCAAGACTGTGGAACTAATCCAACTCATTTCTTCCCACTGCAGTGTGGCCCAGATCAACAAGTGGAAGACGTCGCCGCTCAGACTCAGCGCATGACCAGTCGGAATATAAATATCACTCTTTCCAAACCTCTTCTCCAGAGACTGTTGGCTTTAGTGTTTATTGTCAGTATCTGGTCATCTAATTTGCATTAGACTTTATAACATTTATGTCAGTTAAATAACAAATAATCTCTAGTTTTATTTGTTGAATCTAGAATAAGGTTTAACTCATGACTTCCAGGAAACTTCAGCTTACGTTTCCAGGTAACGTCCATAGTAACATCCAACTCAGTCAATCTTTTGCACTTTATCCATTCATTTTACCCATTCAGTATTTGTTAGATACTTTTGTCTATCCTTTTGTTAATAAAACCCCTTTTATTACACTTGTGCCTTCCTTGTGTTTATAATATAGTAAGAGGCTCTACAAGTTAATGATATCTCTAAAATTCTCTAAATTTTGGAAATGATGGAAGATATATGCATGGGTTTGAAAGAGAGATCGCTCAAGAAGATGAACAACTTAATATCAGAAGTACGAGAATGCTTGCTTTTTATATAAAAATACATATTTTATCTGCTCTAGCCTGAAATACCAGGTAACAAGAGTTCAAGACCACATGGAATAAAAACTACAGGAAGTCAAGCAGCAAGAACTTGAACACCACCACAAAACTCCAGAACACAGAACCTCACGGCCACAGGAACACAGCTTTAAAATAAAAATATTTTGCTCACCAAGGCTGAATGTATTTGATCATAAAATGTAGTAAAATCAGTTATATTGTGAAATAGTATTACAATTTAATAGAACTGAAGATTTTTTTTAAAATGTAATGTATTCCTGTTATCAAAGCTGAATTTTCAGCATCATTACTCCAGTCTTCAGTGTCACATGATCCTTCAGAAATCATTCTAATATGCTGATTTGCTTCTCAAGAAACATTTCTGGTTATTATCAGTGTTGAAAACAGGTGTGCTGCTTCATATTTTTTTGAAAACCTATAGACATTTTTCTTCAGGATTTTGATGAATATAAAGTAAAAAAAACAGCATTTATTTGAAACAGAAATCTTTCGTAACATTATAAATTACTTTACTGTCAATTTTGATTAATTTAAAGCATCCTTGCTGAATCAATTTATTTAAAAAATATAATTATTAATAATAATAATAATAATAATAATAAATAAAATACTTACTTCAAATTTTTTAACCGTAGTGCATATATCCAACCTATGTATCATTAATTATTTATCTTAAATTGTATTAATATATTTGTGTTTTTTTTATTCTAAAAGTTAGTGCAATTTAAAACCCCTATACAACGTAACATCTCTGACCAGAACTGTAATTTATATGCAAATGTCAAAAGGCTAAAAGGGTCTTTTAAGCCATAAACCGTCCAACGCTCATGCATGATCCTACGCAGGCGCTACACTCTTCTCCAGAGACTGTTGGCTTTAGTGTTTATTGTCAGTATCTGGTCATCTAATTTGCATTAGACTTTATAACATTTATGTCAGTTAAATAACAAATAATCTCTAGTTTTATTTGTTGAATCTAGAATAAGGTTTAACTCATGATTTCCAGGAAACTTCAGCTTACGTTTCCAGGTAACGTCCATAGTAACATCCAACTCAGTCGATCTTTTGCACTTTATCCATTCATTTTACCCATTCAGTATTTGTTAGATACTTTTGTCTATCCTTTTGTTAATAAAACCCCTTTTATTACACTTGTGCCTTCCTTGTGTTTATAATATAGTAAGAGGCTCTACAAGTTAATGATATCTCTAAAATCCTCTAAATTTTGGAAATGATGGAAGATATATGCATGGGTTTGAAAGAGAGATCGCTCAAGAAGATGAACAACTTAAAAGTGTTCTGGAACAGTGTTGTAAATACAACTTAACCACTGATTTCTAGTCGTGTCCATTTTTGGGAGGCCAAACAAAATAGTTTCGCGTTCACAACGACCTACAGTGAGCAGAGGCCGGGGAATAGCGTGAGGAACGGCCAGAGGGTTAGAGTGAGCAGAGGCGGGTGGGCTTGAGAATGAGTGAGCGGAGGCTGGCGGATTCGATGAAGGAGTGGCCGTCGGGCTTGCGGCAACCACATGTGACGACTCCGGGCTGGACTCTGCTTCGTCCACGGTGAAAGCCGATCCGGCGATCGACATCTCAAAGTTGTTGTATTTCCTCAGCAACCAGCACGGATCAGCTCCAGGCATGATGAAGCAGTTATCGTCCTCTTTTGGAAGACCAAACAAAGTAGTTTCGCTTTCACAACGAAGCACACAGCGTCTTCACGACATGGCGGCGGCGGAAACAACAATACTACAGCGAGAATAAAAGTTACGCCTTCTTTCTTTGCGTTAACATTTGGGCGGCGTTATGCAAATCTTCCCACATAGCGAGGTAGATATGTGGGGGCGTGTTAGAACGAGCCGTTTTAGGTAGGCGTGGCTGACTCTTAACTTTTATAAAGAATATCTCTTTGGATTTGAGACTTTAGTCTTTGCTACTTTACAGATCTTCTTTATGCACCAAGAGCTTGTAACACTCCAAAGAGAAAGGAAAAATTTAAATCGCATCATATGACCCCTTTAAGGAAAATGTGCTCAGGGGCTCAAAAAAATCATGTTTATTATGTGTATCCCATAATCCAATATTGCCAAAAGTGACATTAAACTAGACACTATAAGCCCGTTTCCACCTCAGGAGCTTTCGCTGGGATCTAGGGACTTTGGTGCGGTACTCCGTGTGTTTTCACTGCAGGGACCAGGATCTAAATAAAGTTCCTGGTAAAAATTTGCCCCTCAGATACTCCCTGCTCGCGGGGTAGTACTTTTTCAAAGGTCAGAACTTTCGCGGGTGGGACTTGGGCGCTGAACATGCTGATTGGTTGAGTTCACACAGCATTTGAATTGGTTGACTCTACTCAGCATTGTATTTCAACCACCAGTTTTAAAAGTATGTTGCGGTGTGGTGCTGGTGCAGTGCCGAGGATGAAATCCAGTGGGAAACGGAAACAGTGACAAAAAAAATTATGAATGTCCATCGCGTTGTATGACGTTCTCATTGTTAAACATTAGCGCCCCCTCCTGGACTGGGAGGAGAAGTCGCACACAGTCCTACGTCACCAGACTATTTTGCCTAATCTTCACGGTACTTTAGGCCACGATGGAAAAGAAGACAGCAACAGGTTTGGGGGGGAAAAAAAAGTTCCTGGGACAAATTGTTCCATGTAATTTCGCATGGAACAATATTATATCATACTTCTTCTGTGTCTCACTCAAGCAGGCTGCACACAGATCATTTTGTCTTTGCAACAGATGCAGGTGATAGTGGCATTGCCGCACACACCTATTGACCAGAATGGAAAACCTTGCTGGTCTTTTCATCAGGGTATTTTCCTCAGTTCTTCGAGGAAAAGAAATGCCTGCGTTGGAACACGTGTTGTTATACATTCAAGGGAACATAATCCAGAAAATAACAACACACTCTTTTAGTCTTCTAAAGGTTACTTTTTACGGGATTCAGGCTTTAATGTGTAAAGTAAAAAAACAACGCTAATGTGGATGAAATAAAGCGATTACAGCCCTCGAAGAGATGAAGGAAGCCATTTCAATTGCTTTCTTTGTGTTCAGTGACTCCACAGGGAGGCGAGACGCTCCCAAACCCCCGCCACCCCGTCCTGTCTCTCTCTCTCTCTGTTTACATACACCTCTCCTCTCCTCCGCTGGCCCACTCTGAAGCAAGAGCAGAGGACGAGATACTGAAAAACAAGTCAGATGCTCAGCAGTGTGTATTCCCCCGGTGATTTATTCAATTTGAGAAAATCTGAGAGAAACATCGCCCAGTGACAGCACTTCTTCCCAGCATGATGACAGAACAAGGCAGAGGCACAAACGACTGGCCAATTGATCACCAAGGGAGAACAAAAAATTAAAATGCACTCATAACATGACATAGTCGTGACAAAAGGATCTTGCAAATGTATGTTCACCCTTGTGTGTGCTGAAAATTATTTACCTGGTTTGGTGTCGTTAGTTTGGTCTCATTATTCTTTCATAAAATATTGGTTTCAATCTTTTTGTCAGCCTTTTTTTTTTTTCCAGCACAGGTTTTCTATTTTTTTTTAGATGAGTTTGATTGTAGGCCTCACTGATCTGAACTCACGCACCTCCCCAGCTAACAGGGAACATTTTTAAAAAGTGATATAAATGTTAGAACAAAATGTTCTTAAAGTAACGTTTATGGAATGTTCTAATAGCATTATTAAACTTTGATATACTTTCTCATAACGTTGAGAGGAAACATTCTCAGAACAACATTCTCGGGATTGTCCTTATGATGTTCTTTGCATTCGATGAATGTTCTCATAATGTTGCGAGAAT
Organism: Sinocyclocheilus grahami; assembly: GCF_001515645.1. Lineage (NCBI taxonomy): Eukaryota > Metazoa > Chordata > Actinopteri > Cypriniformes > Cyprinidae > Sinocyclocheilus > Sinocyclocheilus grahami. The sequence continues at coordinate 48,663 of NW_015506112.1, read as the reverse complement.
CATTCTTACAATATTGAAAATAAACATTCAAATAACGTTATTTTTGGGTGAAAATAAAGTTAGCAGAATGTTGAATGTTGATTTAAACCTTTAAATAACATTCTAATCATGATACAAAAACCTGACATTTTAACGTTCTGAGAATATTAAAAATAAAAGTTGAAATAACATTTTATTTTGGGTGAACATAAAGTTAGTTATCTATTTTATTTTTAATTTTTTCATATTAAAACATAGATTAGGCTCTGATGAATGCAAAAAGTAAGACTGATTACCTCTTAGCTAACTACAAGTTGGTCAGACTAGTTGTTAAGACTCTGTCTTAACATAGAGGCTACATTTATGTAACCAGCCCCTGATCGCCAACAGAGAAGCAAAATCAGGTTAAAGGTTACAATACAATTTGTGGTTCACTAATTTTGTTTGAATTGCGTTAAATAATTGTAATGCATTCATGTTTTTTTATTAATTGCATGTGTTAACGCCATACATATATATATATATATATATATATATATATATATATATGACCCGAGCATGACATGAGTGTTAAGTGCCTAATACAACTACTTTTGTGCAGCATATGGCACTTACTGTAATTATCCGTTCAGTCTGAACAGAGGTTTCCATTACAATGTTTGTTTACAATGAAATGATTGTTGTGGCCAAAGGGTGTTTTTAAAAATCTATTGTAAGTGTAGTTTTTCTGTCTCATTAAAATTAATGTCTTATTTCTAAATATTATTAGCAACAGGTGCATGTCTCAGTACTTTGCTCATGGGACCAATTTAATTAGTATGATAAAGCTGTTTATGTTGAACATCATTTTGTGCATCTTTCATTTCTTTTCATGTTTTTTCAGCAATACGTATAATTCCAAAGCAGGGAAATTGGGTGAAAAGAGGCACATTCTATAGGATCCTTGAATGACAGTAATCATGAATTGAACTCGAAGTTAATGCATGATCATTATTCAGAGCCCAATTACAGGATCATAGATATAACATAACACAGGGAAACTGGGACTGTTTCCTTATGAAAAAAAGTCTCTTTCATTAGTGGAACCATCATCTCAAGGACATTTTTATTTATTTTTTTTCATTGTGTTCAAAATATTCATTTTCTGGTTCATGTTTTATGTTGACAACCTAACTAAATTTGAAAATTCAGCTTTAATACCACAGCAATAAATTGCATTATACAATATATTCACATAGAAACGAGATATCTCAAATTGTAATAATATTTCACTATATTGATAAAATAATTGCAGCGTTGTGATTGACTTCTTCCAATAAAACATTTAAAAATCTGAAAACTGACATGATCTCTGTATAATATTAGTCTTTAAATGCAAGATATTTAATGTGTACCTATACTTGCAATAGTTCCACTTTAGCAATCAAATATACTTTCAGCACTACTTCCACACAATTACGCACAAAATTAGTTGTTCCAATTTAGCAGACTTTAGTATAAGTCTTAGGTATACCAGTTTAGAAAACCAAAAATACAATTACAGGGTATTTTTATTAAGCACATACATATATGTAAATGTAGTTGTAGTATACTTCACACAAAATAGATGTATTTCAAATACATTTTAGTATTTTTTATTTTATTTATTTATTTGTTTTTAACTAAGGACATTAGATTTTTTTTTTCTCAGAATAATGACTTTAAATCTCGAAATTCACACTTGTTTCTCACAATTGTGTTTATTTCTCAGTATCACGATTTTATTTATCAGAATTTTGAGTTTATACCATGTAATTCTGACTTTGTGACTCACAATTGCAAGTTTATATCATACAATTCTGAGGAGAAAAAAAATCAGAATTGTGAGAAAAAAGCCAGAATCGCAACAAAAAAAGATCAGAATTGTGAGATAAAAAGTCACAGTTACCTTTTTTTTACCTTTTTATTCAGTGACGTAAACAGGATTCCATAGTAAAGTGTTTTGCTTTATTATTATTACAGAAATGTTTTATAAAAAAAAAAAAAAAAGATTTAAGACAGCTTAATCAAAGATGTGTCTTTCCACATTTCTAAAAACCTTGAAAAAGTGCACTGGCAAAAAAGGTGATGTTTGTTAAATGTATTTGTGTGTAATAGGTTGTGGTCATAAATGGCTGAATGCTCCACTTTATAGCAGACCTCTGTCCCACTTTCCCTTCTTGTGCTTGTCAGTGAAGGTCCTTCGACATGGATAGTAAGGACACCGAGAACAATACTTATGCTAATGATGTACAGTAAAATAATGGTAATTTATGGATTGACTTCACTAGGTCCGACCCAGACTGTTATGATTCCGTTAAAGAGACACTTCATGAAAAATGATCATGGCTGATGTTGTGCATCTAAACATGTAAATATTTCCATGGGGGAATTTCACAAAAACCTATTTCACCCCAAATTAAAAGAAAATTAATTGTTTTGCATGGCTATTTTTAGGAACTTTTTTTTCTCCCTTTAGTGTCATGAAATAAAAATTAATAAATGCATACATACATACACACATACATACATACATTATATATATATATATATATATATATTATACAGTAATGTTTCACTAACGCAATTCCCATTAGATTCCCATTTCTGTAATAGTGTTTATATGTATGCACAGGTAATTCCAGATCGGCAGCCAGTGTCCTCCCTTTTCAATTCAGTTGTCATAGAGTAAATGTATTTTAAAAGCTTGAAGGATATTTTATCAAATTTGTGACTGATTGTCTCCAGTATCGTGCCAACAAAACCCCGGGCAGTGTTTCCTCCGGGGCTGCAGCACATACTGGCCTGCTAACTCCTGCTTTGCCACGATCAACATCCATCAACGCTGTGGCAAGTCAATCCATAAATGCTCAGCAGAGCGGCTGTCAATGAGAGCACAGATAAACTGTAATCAGGAAACACTTTCGGCCTCCTTAGTGTCGGTAACTATGGCAACATCACAATCAGAGAGGAAGATTCATAAAAATGACCATCTTCATTCCAATTGTTAATTGTAGGTGAAAAGAAACTACATGTGTAATGCATTTTAAAAGTTAAAACCGATCAATTGTTATTACAATGTTGTTACTGAATATTAATTAATAAAAAAATAAATTACTAAATAATCTTTAAATAAACCTGAAATAAAATATAAGTATTGGATTAATTATTAGATACATATTGGATATAAAAATTTGAAGAAAAAAAAAGTAAAATGAAAATTGTCAATGATGACTTGGGCAACTAACTGAAATAAAATATGTTTGAAAAAAA
>NW_015506112.1:36258-45199 GCF_001515645.1 Sinocyclocheilus grahami | reverse complement strand
TTGAAAAAAAAAAAATTATATTTTATATATATATATATATATATATATATATATATATAATAAATTATATATTAGTGTAAAAAAATACTTAGTAAACTAAAATAGTAGTTATGAGCAGCAGTGAAGGATCAGTTGTCTTCACTTGACCTATTTTCGTGTCACTCTTTTCTTTCTTTTAGCCTCTTTGTAATCTCCAAACAGATGGAAGAGGCTCTTGAGATGTGCATAAACTACTTCAAAAAGAAAGCAAAGGGGAAAACAACTGGGCACAGCTTTTGTTTTGTCTTTGAACCTCTCACCTCTAGAAACTTTCATTTCTCCAGAGTTTTTCTGCTTTCATTATATTAATGAATGGCTTGACTTTTGCTTTCATGAAACTTTTAATAAAACTGCTTTGTATTTTTATTTTTTGTAAAGCAGATGTTCAGAAATAACAGGATTTATACAGTTTCTCAAAACTGACAGCACTTGTTTTGCACTATTTTAGGTCATATTTAAGCTTTAAATATTATACAATTCATGTTACTTTAAATGCAAGAATGAAAAATCATTTAACACATCGTGAAATATTTCAGTTACTTTACAGCAACAGTTACAGTATAAGACCAGAAAGCACTATGTGATTACAACTCATACACATACAGAATGCTAATACTTGCTCATGAATAATTTCCATTTATTTTTTATAACACAACATATACATAATGACCAAATTCATATGACTTAAATATGTCTCCTTCCATATGTTTTGCCCATTTTTTTTTTTTTCATACAGAAGAAAATATACATCAACAAAGAACAGAAATCCGCTCACCAACTGATGTAATGGGGTCTGTATCTATTTATATGGGGACAAAAGTATTTGTATCCTCTTCTGCTCATCAAGGCAACATTTATTTGATCAAAATTCACTAAATTGTGAAATATTATTACAATTTAAAATAACTGAATGCATTTTAAAATGTAATTTATTGCTGTGATCAAATCTGAATTTTCAGCATCATTACTCCAGTCTTCAGTGTCATATGATCCTTCAGAAATAATTCTAATATGCTGATTTGCTGCTCAAGAAACATGTCTGTGTAACGTTTATGGTCGGTTTTTGTTTTGTTTTCCCTGTGTTCCTGCCTCCTCTTTCTTTATGCCCTTATTTGGTCATTCCGGTTCCTGTCCCCATTTAGTTCTGTTTGTTCCAGGTGTTCCTCGTTATTAGTTATCCACCTCACCTGTCTGCCCCTCGTTATCTGCCCTATTTGAGTCCTAGCCCGTTCTGTTCTCCCTTGTCCGGAATTGTATATGCCTACCCTTGTTATGTGTGTTTTCCTGGTCCCCTGGATATGATTAAAGTCTATATGTTTGAATTCGACTCTGTGTCTCCTCATTCCTTATTCCGTGCTCCTCAGAGTAGCGAACCGTGACAGAATTCCAGAACCGCAAAAAGTGAGCAACGCCCTCCCGTGTTTCTTTTCCATTTTTAAAGTGGTTTTGTTTTCCCGTTTGTTTCTCCCCACGGCATGGAAGCCGCCGTTCGCTCAAGCCTGCCGGCTGCGGCTCACTCAAGCCCACTGGCCGTTCCCGAGTCAAATCCACCGGACGTTCTCGAGTCAGGCCCGCCGGCCGTGCCGTTATCAAGCCTGCCGCCCGCGGCTCTCTCGGGCATGCCGGCCGCAGTTGACCCAAGCCCGCCGGCCACCGCAACGACAAGCTCGCCGACCGCCCAGTTCACCCGTAATCAGAAGAGGAGGAAGAGGAGAAATGACTGGCTCAGTGAGCTCGCTCCAGTGTCGGCTCCAGCCCCAGAGCTCACTCCAGTGTCGGCTCCAGCCCCAGAGCTTGCTCCAGAGTCAGCTCCAACGTGCCTCTCAGCGCTCACGGACATGGTGATACCCTCAGAGTTCTCAGCTCCTCACCCTCACCCCAGAGTCCGCTCCAGAAAGCTCTCCTTTGGCTCCTGAGTCTCCTTCGCCTCCATTGGTCCCATCCAGTCCTCCTTCATCTCCCTCGCCTCCGCTGTTCCAGTCCAGCCCTCCTTCGTCTCCTGAGCCTCCTGTGTTAGAGAACTCCGCTCCTCCAGAGTGCTCTGCAGCGCCCGTTCCTCCAGAGCACCCTCCAGAGTCCGCTCCTTCAGAGCGCCCTCCAGTGCTCGCTCCTCCATAGTGCCTCCCAGAGCCCGCTCCTTCAGAGCGCCCTCCAGTGCTCACTCCTCCATAGCTCCCTCCAGTGCTCGCTCCTCCATAGTGCCTCCAAGAGCTCGCTCCTCCATAGCGCCCTCCAGTGCCCGCTCCTTCAGAGAGCCCTCCAGTGTCTGCTCCTCCAGAGCACCCCCCAGAGCCCGCTCCTCCAGAGCACTCTCTAGAATCCCTCCGGGCATTGAAGGACCTAATTTTCCCCAAGAAAATGTTTTTGGGGGCCAGATATCTATTGCCATAGTGGCCGGAAAACCGGGAAAAGGCTACGAAGGCTCCTTCCATGGCCTCCAGAATGGCTGGCACCGCCATGGCCTCCTGAACTGTCTGCTCCGCCATGGCTTCCTAGTCTGCCTGTTCCGCCATGGCCCCCTGAACTCCCTCCTCCATCATGGCGCAGTAAAATATGCCTCCTGTTTCTTTATGCCCTTATTTGGTACTTCCGGTTCCTGTCCCCATTTAGTTCTATTTGTTCCAGGTGTTCCTTGTTATTAGTTATCCTCCTCACCTGTCTGCCCCTCGTTATCTGCCCTATTTGAGTCCTAGCCCGTTCTGTTCTCCCTTGTCCGGAATTGTATATGTCTTGTATGTGCCTTGCTACGTGTGTTTTCTTGGTTCCCTGGATATGATTAAAGTCAATATGTTTGAATTTAACTCTGCGTCTCCTCGTTCCTCGCTCCGTGCTTCTCACCGTAGCGAACCGTGACAGTCTGATTATTATCAATGTTGAAAACAGTTGTGCTGCTTAATAGTTTTGTGGAAACCATGATACATTTTATTTTTCAGGATTATTTGATGAAAACAAAGCATAAACAAACAGGAAAAAAGGCAACATCCACTCAAACCAAAGTCATGAAATAATAAAAAATTCGGTCCCATGTTCATTTAATTCAATTAATCGTGATATTGGGATGAAGAAAACATAGCATCCATCTTCAAACATAATGAACTAATTTAATATTTATCTGATGTGCATATATGATGCAGACGTACAGTACGGTACAGTAGGCATAAGGCAGCCGCTGCGTTTTTGGCAGCGTCTGCTCTCGTTCTGTTCTGCTGCTCTGCTTGAGTGAGGAAGTCTGCTATCTATAGCCTCTCTTGCCACAGGCCGGATGAAATATGAATGTGTCTTTGCGGAGTGTATGCCAGCCGCGGCTCTGCGCGTCTCCCACTGATAACACACAGAGCTGCGGGACACGGGACTCTGCAGCTAAATTGGCTCTTAATGCAGATTTTGTCCTGAATCACTCCCTGAAGAATAAGCATCAATTCCACACATGTGGTGTGAGGATTGTAATGGCGAGAGGGTCAGACTGGAAAGAGGTGTTTTAGGTTTTTAAGAATGAGTGATCCTACAAAGCCATGTTGGTCTATTCCTATTTTGAATACAGTTGTTAGACAAGCATCATGTGACTAAACTGCCGGTAAATCTCTCCAGCAGCAGCCATCAAGCGCAGTAAGAGCGACTTTACATTTTATCACCATTTGTATGTATTTATGGGCCAATTGCACAGATTTGATTTGAACTTCATTTGAGGGGAGAAAAAGCTTGTGAGTCGCACCACAAGACATGTCAAATGATTATAGTCTGACATGAAGACTGATTTGCTCAGGCCGCTGGATTTGAAGTCAAGTGAAGTGGTGACTTGAGACAATACTAAACCTGAAGCCTTTACTGAATGTCATCTGGGTTGTAATGTCTTTTAATCTGAATAATGCCGTTCATTATTTTTGAAGATGATTCTTTTCGATACCCACTGTATGTGATAAAAGTATGTTTGAGTGGACACAGTCTTTGACAATAAATAAATTAAATGATGTTTTCTCCTGTTAAATGTCAATAATATATATATATATTATTTTTTTTTTTTTACTAATATGAAACATTTTTTGGGGGAAAAGTACCACCCCAATGACAGCTTTTGAAACTTTATTTCTGAGAGGATATTTTTAGTTGATCAGTTGCACATTAAGTATGGTAAACAAACTTAAACATGTTTGCTTTTTTAACATAAACACTGATCAAATTCAACACACATGAATATATGTGAATAAATGCCTAAATCAATTTTTCATCCTATAAAGTGATCATGTCTCTTGTAATATTATTACAATTTTACATATCTGTTTTCTATGTGAATCTATTGTAAAATGTAATTTATTTCTGTGATCAAACCTGAATTTTAAGCATCGAAACTGACAGGTCACACCGATCGGTCCGGCCAGGTCGGTGCTCATGGGAAGAGCCTAATGGAGTTTGAGCACAGCCAGTTCCTGAGACTTTACATTCATGTTGGATATGTCATTGAAGAATCGCTTTCCCCCCATTGTTTCTGGACATCATTTCTTTAAGTGTACACCCTGTACAACTTGTTAGTATTCAATGCTCCTCAAAACAAAGTAAAGCTCTCACATGCTTGCCATAACCTTTGGGCATGAGTATGTTTTCAGGATTCCATTACATTCATGCAAGCTGTGCATGCTTATCTGGAGGCTAAACTCAGTATTGTAAGCGATTTTAACTCAAGAGTACCCACCTTTTCCCTTCGCCCCTTGACACTTCGCACAAATTATGGCAGTGACTGCCATTACTCTAACTTACACAACTCTAAGCAATCAGCAAAACGTTTGCTCTATTAACGCAATAATAAGCATTTTGAAAAACTGGGTACAATGAGGTGACATTATTCTACTCCCCCTTTAAACATCCACACATTAAAAACTGTAAAAGCATTACCAAATTACTTTCAGCATTCCATGAATAACCCCAAAAGCTCAATTCTATCGGCAGCAATATTACCGACATGTTAAATATCATTGTAGTAGCCTAATTTATGCTTATGTTACATAGCAATTAGATGTTAAATCATCTGTGTGAGAACAAACCTGGAAAGAGACTTGAGGATTTGGGGAAGGGAAAAATAATAATAATAATAATAATACATTTAAAAAGAGAGATTATTAGTGCAATTCAGTGAATTATTCATGGTAAATTATTAAATCAGGGGAGCAGACCACAAATGTGCAGTATATGTACATCTTTTATCATACTGGTACAAAGGGAAAAAAATTAACAATCAGGAGGAAAAGAATGCAGCTTCTAAAAAAAGGCTCCTCCATAGATAGTCTTGTTATATCACGTCACATTAAAATTCTAAGCCTTAGGTTTTTTCTCCTGACTTCTGAAAACAGAACATGAAGGAAAATGTACAGCTCATTCAGTCAAACAGACGGATACGGATTATTTGTAGTGTAACTTTATGATTTGGAATGACCTGTTTCAGTCTTTTTGAGAGGAACTTCCGCATATTTTGTTCCAACACATTCTCACTCCCAACTCATCACATTTGGATGCTTGGTCAGGACCCTTTGGCGTCACTTTTTAAAGGGGTCATATGATGTGATTTAAATGTTTCCTTTCTCTTTGGAGTGTTACAAGCTCTTGGTGCATAAAGAAGATCTGTAAAGTTGCAAAGACTAAAGTCTCAAATCCAAAGAGATATTCTTTATAAAAGTTAAGACTTGTCCATGCCCCCCTAAAACGCCTCGTTCTAACACGTCCCCACATATCTAGGTCACAATGTGGGAAGATTTGCATAACGCCGCCCAAATGTTCATACAAAGAAAGAAGGCGTAACTTTTATACTCGCTGTAGTATTGTTGCTGCCGCCATGTCGTGAAGGCGCTGTGTGTTTCGTTGTGAAAGCGAAACTACTTTGTTTGGTCTTCCAAAAGAGGACGATATCTGCTTTGTCATGCCTGGAGCTGATCCGTGCTGGTCGCTGAGGAAATGCTTCAACTTCGCGCTGTCGATCGCCGGATCGGCTTTCACCGTGGACGAAGCGGAGTCCAGCCCGGGGTCGTCACATGTGGTTGCCGCAAGCCTCCTTTGTCGAATCCGCCGGGCTCTGTTCGCTCAAGTCGCTATGTGTTTCGTTGTGAAAGCAAAACTACTTTATTTGGCCTTCCAAAAGATAACAATGTTTCTAAAAAGTGGGGCAGTTCCAATTTTGCAAGGACAGTCTGGTGCTTCTGACTCACAGCCTGTAAGTACATTTTTTATATTTAAAGAATTTGTCACTGATGATTCAAAAGTGAGTTTTAAGCAGAGTAGAGTAGTGCTTGTTGTTTGTCATTTCTCCGATCACAAATGCAGACATGGTTTTATGTTTATGCGGCGCAATACGCAACGCAAAGTGTAAAAACACAGTATAAGTCATTATAATCAGTAATTATGTCCCCACTGGATGCAACAAATACCTCGTTTGTAATGGGTTTTATTGGTTTTGTCCTGTTTTTATACAGTCTATGGTTTTGTCTCGTCGTGCCGGGACACATGGAAACACAGTATGGTGAGGGGTGTAACATTTCCGTCACACGCTTGAGGTATTCAGCCAATCACAACACACCTTGCTTTTTCAGACCGATGAGCTTTGTAAAAATTTCAGAAAGGCAGGGCATAGAGGAGAAACAATAATGTACATTATGTGGAAAATAATGCGTTTTTTTAACCTTAAACTGCATAAACACATTTCACCAAATACATAAAATAATGTTCTTTTTAGCAACATCATATGACCCCTTTAATGCACTGAATGCCCATTTAGGATAAATTTTCAACGTGCAAGGAACCCCATTCCTTTCAATGAAAATCCTTTAGAATCAATACACAGATGCAAATGGAATGGGGAATTTATCATAAAAAAAGTAATAATAGTGTCATTATGACATATGTTGGGGTATGGTTTTCAATTCAAATAGCCAATATCATTTAATTTACTTTGCACTATTTAGACATTTTTGAGCACCTAGCCCAACCCGTACACCTAAACCTAACCACTTCTCAACATAAAACACAAGGGCATAACAAGAAGATAACAAGGTACAGTTACAATTTATAAAAAAATAAATAAATGCAAATAGCATCCAATTATAAAGTTTTCCGAGGCTAAATTATTGATTTGTTTGAGGAACAGACCCAAAAGCGATCACCGTCTCCAGCATTAACTTGCAAATCACAAGCACATTCACAAATTGAATGTGGGACTATGCATGACTATTACATTTTTATTTGATTAATTAATAGGCATATCAGCTTGATTAAAAATGATGTTTTGGAGCAGGAATGGTTTAATTATCACATTTGACAAACAATATGCAAACTTTCAAATGTAACATTTAGCAGTAATTACAGCCAAATGATGTTCAAAAGAATCCAAATCAGAAGACCTTCTATATTTTGACTATCCTGAGCTTCAGTACACAACTGAATTATTTGGCAAATTTAAAACTTCATTAAACCCCAAACCCCAAATCACATAAACCCAAACGTTTTGTTTAGGGGGAAATATCAGCAGGTTCATGGCACTTCAGTAATTACCAACACATGTAAGGGTGGAAATGAACCAGAAAAGACATTATGCAAATGTAATTATTATGGCTGAGCAATTCGTCAGAGCTGCAGATAATTCAGTTAATGGAATGGGCCATAAATGAGAGTGATTTCCAGTGAATCGTGTGCTGAGTGAAGGGGTCTGCTGAGGTGATGCCAGTGATGCTCTGTCCAGCATGAGCGGGTGCCGGATGTCCTGTGAACAATTATTGAAAATCATCTGCACAAAAATGTATGCAACATTGATTGGACACATTTACACGTCTGTGACATCTATAATTGGTGTTCAGAAACTTGGATGCATGAGGAGGAAGTGGCCCACCTAACAAAAAACAGCTAAATGTTTCTTCCTTCGCCTGCTTGACATTCTCACATTTGCCTGCAGCCGCTGGGGAGTTGAGTTCAGTCAGAGATCAGGGATGTTCTGAGGGGATTGTAATTTTTGCCTTCACCTTGTCTTTGACTGGACGTCCCCAGCAGCGTCCATCATTAACTTAGACACAGTCCATCTGTTAATGCCACAGTGTGAGACCGTCTCAATATTCTCATTATAAAAGGTGAGGAAACACTAAATCAATTAAACACTTGCTACATGCAGTTGTCTGCTCATAATACAGTCGCCATGATCTTCACACAGGATGATTTACGAAAAACTGATCAACAAATAGCCTCTACATCACATTAGACCCACATACAGACACTTAACTTTACATGAAATTACAGATATTAATATGAAAAAATCACGTCATCATCTTTTTACCTTGGTTAACTCCTTCCCTGCCAGCATTTTTTTTATCTGCTCTCCAGCACTAATATTTTTGATCATTTTCACAAAAGAAAAAAGAAAGAATGTTTGTTAGGCAGTTTTAATTTATATGCTGCTGAATGTTTGTAAATGATCATGTTAGCTTACATATACGTAAGAATAGAATGCTTCTATCACTTGATTCTGCTTCTTCGCTTGTTTTTGGATCCAGAGATTCTGCACTCTTTCAGAAGATGTGTAAAGCGTCTCCTACCATATAACAGTGAAAACATGGATTGCCGGAAAATTACATCAGTGACGGGAAATTAGATACTTTTTTTATTTTATTTTGATAATTAGGATTAAACTACATTCAAAAAATATGTTCTAAGAATGCTACAGTACATATTTTTTTTTTTAAACATTATGGGAATTGTATTTGTGAATGGGCAAGTAGTAACATTATATATGTGAGATATATATATATATATATAGACTACCATCCAACTAAAAGTTTCAGAATTAAAGCATTCAGTGGACAATGTATTAATACAATTTTTGTGCTAACATATTGAGAACATTAATAAAGACCAGTTAATTCTGAACAAACATTGT
>NW_015506112.1:33576-35917 GCF_001515645.1 Sinocyclocheilus grahami | reverse complement strand
AGTATATATATATATATATATATATATATATATATATATATATATATATATATATATATATATATATATATATATATAATATGATCAAGACACCAATATATAAACTTATTAAAACTTAAAATTAATTATTAAGAAAAGAAAAATCTCAAGTTATAAACATGTTTTATTTTTTTTTACTATAGTTGCCAAGCAACATGACACATTCATATAGATTCGAACTTATATGCCATTGATGTATGGTTTGCTAGGATAGGACAATATTTGGCAGATATACAACTAATTAAATATCTGGAATCTGAGGGTGCAAAACAATCTAAATACTGAGAAAATCACCTTTAAAGTTGTCCAAATGAAGTTCTTAGCAATGAATATTACTAATCAAAAAATATGTTTGCAAAGGGGTTTGCAAACGTTACCTGGACCACAAAACCAGTCAAAAGGGTCTATTTTTTTAATTGAGATTTATAAATCATCTGAAAGCTGACTAAATAAGCTTTCCATTGATGTATGGTTTGTTAGGAAAATCTGGAATCTGAGGGTGCAAAAAAATTTAAATACTGAGAAAATCTCCTTTAAAGTTGTCCAAATTAAGTTCTTAGCAATGAATATTACTAATCAAAAAATATGTTTGCAAAGGGGTTTGCAAACGTTAAAAAAAACATTAAATTTTTAAATGCTTTTGAATATGAATTAAAAATGTTGGACAAACATCCAATTAAACATTTTAGAAATAAAATGTTCCATGAACAATGTATAGATATCATTTTCTTTAATAAGAAGTACATCACTAAAGTCAAGAACATGTTCTAGAAGACTTCTGTCATTATTTGCTCATCCTCAAGTTGTTCCAAATCTGTATGAATGTCTTTCTTTGGCTGAATACAGAATATTATATTTTTGAAGAATGTTGGTAACCAAATCGTTTCTGGTCTCCATTGGCTTCCTTGGTATTTTCATCCTTCTTATAGAAGTCAATGAGGACCACATTTTTATTTTATTTTATTTAACCAACATTCCTCAGAACTTCAATCTTCAACAGAAGAAAGAAACTCTCACAGGTTTGGAACAACATGAAGGTTAATAAACCATTAGAATCATGGAATTGCAAAAATCAAATAACATTTCTGAATGGCTTAATTTGCACCGCTTATGACACACAGCAGCTTTGAGTGCAACAATCGTTCTCAGCACTTAAGAACTTTCTAATGGTGAAAATGGCATGGGTAAATTAAAGGATGTGAATGCTGACCCTTCGCTTTAACTGTACCACAGCTGCCCGGCAACAGGCGACACACACCGGACTAATAATAATTTGAACCTGGAGAAGTTGTGAGCGAGAGCAGCCTGCAGATATATTCAGAGCAGAGAGCGCATGTGGGAAGGAAGTCGTCACAGGTAACTGATAAAGAGCTGGAGGAGGATTGATGCTCTGTGTGTGTATCATATTTAAAGTGGGAGAGCGAGCAGGATAATGTTGTGAGAGTATATCTGTGTTGCATCTTCCATGTAAAACCCTTCCATTCATCTGTGCCATTTAAAGGCGGCTGTCAGCGGCTTCTGACTTCCAGCTATGCAGCAGCGCCGCAGCGGAAATAATTTATTTCTAAAGTGACTGTCTGTGGACGGATAATCTGTCTGCGGCAAACACAAGCGAGACACGAGCACTGCGACAGAGGAGTCCACACACTTAAACAGAGCCAAAAAAACATGCAAACACTCACCTGCATATTCAACAAAGATGCATTAAATTGATGAAAAGTGACAGTAAAAAGATTTAGAATCTTACAAAAGATTTCTGTGCTGTTGCTTCCGAGTGTTGCTTCCGAAAATTCAGCTTTGATTACACCAATAAATTACATTTTACACTATTTTTGAAATCAATTTCAATCATGACAACTCTCGGAACATTTTAGCATGGTGATGGATATGACAATGTTAATGTATTTGGTCTTGGCAGAACAGATCTGCTACACTGCTGCTGAATTGCTGCTGCTGTTGGTTGTTGCTGTAGTTGTAGATTATTGCTGCAAGCAAGTACAGGAACTTGCTAATGCCAATGCATATGGCGATACGGTGCCGTGAGTATTTAAGACATACTGCTGCTGCACAAATATCATATAAAATAACCCCTAGCAGATCTATACAGGTGGAGCTGGGGAAGGTGGAGGGTTTCAGAGAACTCTGAAAGCGCGCTGCAGGAATCTCAAGTGAATGCTAGCCAGCTATATAAATGCAAGGCAGTAAGCTCATTGGCTGCATATGCAGCATGAACCAATCAGCTTGTGCCAAGTCGTTTAACTCTCTGAATATCATCAGTTACGTTAACACCCCGTCAGAATGC
>NW_015506112.1:30699-32766 GCF_001515645.1 Sinocyclocheilus grahami | reverse complement strand
ATTTGGTCTTGGTGGAACAGATCTGCTACGCTGCTGCTGCTGTTGGTTGTTGCTGTAGTTGTAGATTATTGCTGCAAGCAAGTACAGGAACTTGCTAATGCCAATGCATATGGCGATACGGTGCCGTGAGTATTTAAGACATACTGCTGCTGCACAAATATCATATAAAATAACCCCTAGCAGATCTATACAGGTGGAGCTGGGGAAGGTGGAGGGTTTCAGAGAACTCTGAAAGCGCGCTGCAGGAATCTCAAGTGAATGCTAGCCAGCTATATAAATGCAAGGCAGTAAGCTCATTGGCTGCATATGCAGCATGAACCAATCAGCTTGTGCCAAGTCGTTTAACTCTCTGAATATCATCAGTTATGTTAACACCCCGTCAGAATGCACCATCTAGAGTTTCATCAACACAACTTGCCGACCTTAAACTTAGTATGCTGCACAAAGTACACTGTACATTTAATGTTTTGTCAAATTGATGCATATAAATGACAATAATACAATATTCTATGTTCATTCAATGTCATATAAAGGTGGAAAAAATGCCTTGATTATAGACTTTTATTATATGTCTTGTAATAAACATTTTGAATCTCCTTGCCCACAACTGCTGTCAGGTCTACATAAGCTATACATTTTTTTTGTCACATCATGCAGCCCGACTGCCAACACTTACACATACAGATCTAACACATACTCAACACTCCTCTCTGCTGGACTTCACAGATTTATAAAGAGAAATCTGCGTGCAAGTTCATACTTTATGTCTGTCATACTTTAAGCCAAAGCCTGTGTATTTCATAAAGGTTTGAACAATTGCCCATTTTGGCCAGAAAATGTGGGCGGATTTCTTAAGCATATGCATGGCCCTGCAGTTTTGTAGCGTTTTAGCACATCTGCTCCCCGTGAATCAAATAGCTGGTGGTGAAGCAAAGATCTACAAGCTGCAATAAAAAACCTCTTACACATAATGAGCTTACATTTTTATACTTCATATCCTCACATTTGAAACCTTACATTTCTCAACTATTTTACTTTGAAAACTGGCTTCAAACTGAAAAGAACAAACTTTGCACTTCAAATCACGCGTCTTGAAGTTACTAGTTTTTTTAAGCAATCAGAATTACAATGTATGTATGATGGATGATAAAACAAGCAGGCACTACACACATTTTAAGAAAATGTCCAATTTTGTTTTGCTCTAGTGGTTCTCAACCTAAACCACTTCTTCAATTAAACCTAGAACTTAAACACATGTATAGTCATGCTGATCGAATACACCCACCTATACATACTGTATCTGCAAAGCCATTTTCATTCACGAGTCCATATGTCAGATAAATTAATGCATTTTGGAATAAAGATAAAAATCGGTTTGCTGTCTATTATGAAGGGACTAGAGGTTCCATCAGGACTGAGTCAGGCAGCAGACCTGAGTGAAATAAATACATACATACATAAATCAATATATATATTTTTTTGTCTTGAAGAAAGTTTACTTTGATGACTCTGCAGGCAAGTTTTATTCTTGCTTTAAAAATTAACCTCACTAAATGTTGTTTACAAAGCAAAAGTTACTTTACAATCAAGCAAAGCAAACTTTATTCAAGGTTAATTCTGGGTTTTATACATGCAATTTTCATTCTAAAATATCTGTGCCCTGTTTTAAGGCCATTCAGATATGCTACTGGAAAAATATATAGTAGTCTTTAAACATATAAAACATATAAACATAGACGATAAATAGTCTGGTCAACGATGTTCCATTCATGTTTTGTGGTTGCTCAAGCCTGCATCAATGGACCAGTGGTGATAACTGAATAGACACTCGTTTTTTTGCTTTCATATTATATTCTCTTGCAAATGTATTTTCACACAAGTCCCGGCCTGCCATAAGGCTCTCACCCATTAGAGTGGCAAGAAGTGAAACACACTAATAGTTTACAGTGATGCCAGCACAACAGTTCAGAATCCTTCAGATTTGTGCTTCTCCACATGGCTGCAGTTGTGTGTGTACACAGAAAAATGGAAACTTGGGTCTGAGAGTGGAATGGTACTGAGGAAACA
>NW_015506112.1:17145-29681 GCF_001515645.1 Sinocyclocheilus grahami | reverse complement strand
CATACACACACACACACACACACACACATGCACTCACGCACACACACACACACACACACACACACACAAACGACCCAAAGCCTGTAAGCAATTGCGTTGGGGTTTGGACTCCACATGAGAGACATGTGAGTGAAAAGTCATTAGATCTAAGAGAATAAATAATTTGTCTGAATATACCAATCCAAATATATATATATATTATAAATCATAAAGTAATTATTTCATAATTTCCACTTATGCCATAACTATGTTGTATCACTCATAATTTTGACTTTTTGTCATGACTACATTTTTATCTCATAATTCTGACTTTTTTCATAACTGACTTTTTATCTCAGAATTTTGATGTTTTGTCATAACTATGACCTTTTATCTCAGAATTTCAACTTTTTGCCAAAGCTATGACATCTTATCTCATAATTTGCCGTTATGCCATCATTTCAATTGATGTCTAAACTTCGATTTGTCACATTTATTTTTCAGATTTTTATTTTTTTTGCTGAGTATTTTTCACATATATGCTTAACATAACTGTAAGAAAAACCTGCCAGTGACACAAAACACATTTATATTGAATATTTATTCTCTATAAAATAAGTAATATTTTACATATTTTTACTTATCAGATAAATTATTTTTACTGGAAAACAAGAAAAAAAAAATCACGAATAATTTGTTCTGCATGTATGGTTAAACCGCATATCTGAGAAACAGTGTTCATACGTGTATCTGTGTTTGCCGGTGTGTGTGTGTGTGAGAGAGAGAGAGAGAGAGAGAGAGAGAGAGAGAGAGAGAGAGAGAGATCCCTTGCTGTCGCTATCTAATAAAAGTGAGGTGTGTTTTTGTGTTTGACACCCTGAGCTTACAAAGCTCCTAACAGCCCTATCTGCAGAACAACACAGCAAAACACACACACACACACACACAAACACACAGGACATGAGAACCGGTCTGACTGGAATGAGGGGTAGAGCAAAGGCCATCACCTCTTCTCAGAAAACCTCGAGGTCTCATATCAGCTCTCCTCTCCGCTGGTCCCTTCTCACAGCGGTTAACACATATCTGATGCTGTCACTGCGAACGGCTACTAAACCCTGAAACAAGGCCAGTATTTCCATGCAGGACGTCTGCTATCGGATCCGCCCAGCGGCGCCCCCTGCCTGTGTCGCCAGTCTCAGAGGATTTAGAGCAGGGTGACTCTGTATTAAAGACCCCAGGCAGAGTTCTGATCCATACAGGAAGTTCAAGGTCCCGTATGAAACAAGCTAAAGGCAGAGGGTAGATTTTCAACAGATTTTCAACAGAAATGCCCACAAATATATAAAAAGTACATCTCAAAAAAGAAACACAGTCAGGTACACAGAAACCCAGCTAGCAGGGAACATTCTCACAACTTACTCTAATGTTTTTTTAAAAGTTATATTTTTAAAATGTATATACAAAATGTTCTTAAAGTAATGTTTATGGGACATATTAAAATATTTGATATGTTTGATATACATTCTAAGAAACATTTTTTTTAATAATAAACTTTAAATAACATTCCAATCATGAGAAGAAAACTTTGTTTTAACTTTAGAATATTAAAAATAAATGTTCAAATAAAGTTATATTTTGGGTGAAAACTGCACATTTTAAAGTTCTTAGAATATTAAAAATAAATGGTCAAGTAATGAAGCTTAGTATAATGAAGTTATGACAAGCGGAAAGCTTTTAGCCATTTATCAGTTTTATGATCCCTTGTGAAAAATAAGTTCACTTTTGCATACTTTTAAGTACACTTACCCAAAATAATATACTTAGGTGTGAAATAAATGTAATGTTTTCGGACACTGTGATTAAATGAAAATGAGTTATGAGTGAAATGCAATTAACTGAACTATAGAGTGCTATTTGTAGGACTTCAATTAGTGCTGTCAAATCGATTAATCATAATTAATCGCATCCACAATGCAAGTTTGTGTTTACACAGTATATGTGTGTGCACTGTGTATATTTATTTGTATAAATACACACTCATACATGCATATATTTAAGAAATATTTACAAGGAGATATATTCATTTTCATATATGAACACATTTTCATATAAATATATATGTATATTACATTTTATTCTCAAATAAATACCTGTATGTGTGTATATCTATATACACAGTACATACACATGCACTATGTAAACAAAGTTTTATTTTGGATGTGATTAATCGATTTGACAGCACTACCATAAATGCTTGTCAGTTCATTCAGCAGTGCACTTTTATCATATTTCAAAGACAGTATAATTGTGAAATTACATATTAAGATGTATTTAAGTTAAACAATTTTTTTTTTCATTTCTATTGGAATCTGTATGTTGTGTATGATGAAGTTTAAAAACATTTAAAATGTTAAATGTAATATTACAGTTAACACATTACAGTAGAAATTATAATCGAGTACTTTACATTTGCTTTAGTATGTTAGTTAGCACTTCAAAATGTGTGTAAGTGTTGTGTAAAAAATGTGTATTTAAAACAATGATTTTAAATGTATTGCAAAGTAAAACGTGTATTTGATATGATTAAAAAGTGAACTTAAGTGTTTTAAGAATCAGTCATGAATGAGTACACTCAAGTGATTGCATTACTTCTATTCATTAAATCTATTTTTAACATTTGAATTACTCTGTCAATAGAATTAAACACATTTTGTTCAACATTTTTAGCATTTACGTGCTGTAAGACATTAGAGGATTCTTTACAGAGGGAAAATTACTATGCCCCTTCATCACAAATGAAAAAAAGAAAAGGAATTAAAAAGCATAAGGAAACTGCTCCCTTGTGATTTGTTGATCTGGTTTATTTTTCCAGATTTAAGGACATATTTGCACGTAAGGTCCCCACCTGTATAATGAATTAATTGAAATAATTATGAATGCCGGAGAGCTGGTTCCGATACGGAAGTCCTGGAGCAAGTGCGGGCCTGACGCCAGGAAAATGTGCTTCATTATTTATTCAGCCTCTACCTCCTTCTGTTTGTCAACATCACTCAGATGGATCCTCATCCTTCATCCACAGACATGCGCCAATATCAGCGCCACGGGCTCCAGACTGCAAGAGCCAATTAAATTGTGCCACACACTTAAATAACGTATTAAAGTACACCAGACTGTTTTGAGACAAGCATTGCTTACGGTTATTGGTTAACTTCAGCTGTGATGATTAGGAAGGGATAAAACAACCATGAGCATGATATTTTGCCCTGGAACACAGTCATAGCTTTAGAGTCAAGAAAACTGGCAAAGTCCCTAACTCAGCTACTCCCAACTCCAATTCCTAAACCTAACCCTAAAATCTTAATGTTGTTCCAGAAACCTGTTCTTGGCAAATCATGCTGGATGGACGTAATGGACGATAAAACTTGACTTTTCTCCCACTCAAACTCAGAGACAGACCAACAAACAATTAAAACGTCTAAGGGATCAGATCCAAACATCTCAACCACCCGCAAATATTCTCAAAATATATCTGTTGGATCTAATAGAGAACAGACAGTGACAGTAATGCTGGAGCTCTCACCTCTGTTATCAAGACTGTGTTTATGGTTGGCCTCTCCCATGCCTTTCCCCAGACTGTCCACACTGTGGGTGCCCTGGCTGCACAAGTCATCTTCTAGATGTGCTTTCCCATCTAGCAGATGTCCGGGCTGCTCGTCCTCTTCACAGTCGCAGTCGTCGAGGATGGGGGTCTCGCGGATGGGCATACCAATGACAGAGCTGTGCTGGAGGGGTCTGGGCCCACGGAAGCTGTCCCTGCTCTGCGGAGGGCCCAAAAGAATAGAGGGGATGTAGTGAATCTCATGTGTGGCCTCGGTGCTGGCACTCTTCTGCGGGGCACGACGACGCCTGCACCAGCGCTGACGGGTGTAGAGTACCAGCGTGAAGAGTAGGATAACTAACAGAAGAGCAATCAGACCACCCTGGAAGAGAAAGGACAAGAGAGAAATGTCAGAATTCCAAAAGAAAGAACATTCAAGACTTTCCCCACCATGAACTATCCTGAAATTACAGCCATTTACTATCTGCTCAAGACTCCATGAGGAGACACCCATCAAAAAAATAATGGAAGCATTTCTGGAGGCTGTAGGACAGGGGAGTCTAATCCTGCTCCTAGAGGACCAAAGTCCTGCACAGTTTAGCTCCAACCTGCCCCAACACACTTGCCAGAAAGTTTCTAGGGCTGCGTTCCAGTCTGTTTTTTTAAGCCCTTCACTTGCAAATTTCCCTCCGTGTCGTTCACTCGGATGTACGTCATTGATTACGTTGCACGAGAGCCCACTACTGGCAGAACCCTTGGAATGGGCTGAACTGGAACGGCCTAAGCACTTGATCACTTAGAATCTGCTATAGAGTTGGTTTATTGTTTACATTTTCCCCTTACAAATTTGTTTGGTGCAGCATTCTATATGTATATAGGCATGTTTGGGCTGTTATAAATGTTTTAAAAAATTATTTATATATTATAGAGTTGTTCGGGGTGGGGATAAATTAAACGCGATCTGCGATGACGTTATAATCGTGTTGCACTGTGGTCTGTGGAGTGGCCTGAAGTGTGCATATGAAGCAGACTCGCTCCCTCTGTCAAAATCGAGGGTCTGTCCATATAAACTTCCCTCGTTCACTTCACGAAGTGGAACACACTTCAAAATGGCAGTGGGGATTCCCTGAGGGGAAGTTCTTAGGGAAGTTTGCGAGTGCGTGTCTAAAAGTTGAGTGGAACGCAGCCTAGTAATTCTGAAGGTCTTGATTTGCTGGTTCAGGTGTGTTTTAATAGGACTGGAGCTAAACTCTACAGCAGAGTGGTCACCAGGATTTTGCCATGAAGGAGCTGCTCCTTTTTTTTTTTTTTGGTCCTGGAAAAACACTGCTGTTCTAACCCAGACTCAATTCAAACCCAAGCCATTAATCAACTCTAAATTCATAGGTTTGACATGAATGTTGTTGAAGTCTTGTGCCCAGGACAATCTAATCCTTAGACTAAAACTAAACATGTTTAATAAATAGATTATTCATATTCTACTACAGGGATGTCTAAACCCGTTCCTGGAGGGCCACTATCCTGCAGAGTTTGGCTTCAACTCTAATTAAACACACCAGAACTAGCTATTTAATGGTTTTAGACTCACTAGAAATGTCAAGACAAGTGTGTTGGAGTTGGTTGGAGCTAAAATCTGAGGGATGTTGGCCCTCCAGGGGAAGGATTGGACACCCTTGTTCTACTGGGGCAGGGGAGCCCATTTCTGTTCATGAAGGGTCAATGTCCTGCAATGTTTAGGTCCAACCCTAATTAAACACACCTGGACCAGGTTAACAAGGTATTGATGAGTGCTGGGAATTTCCATACAGGTGTGTTGGTCCAGGTTGGAGCTCAACTCAACATTGTGTTGGCCTTCTGCGAATAGGTTTGGGCACCCCTGTACTAGGACCAATAAGAACAGGGTTGTCCAAGCCTGCTCCTGGTGGGCCAATGTCCTGCAGAGTTTAACTCCAAGCTACCCAAACAAACTTGTCTGTACATTTCTAGTAATCCTGTAGACCTTGATTGCTAGTTCAAGTGTGTTTGGATTAGGATTAGGGAAGATAGTGACCCTCTAGTAGCAGGATTGGACACCCCAAACAAGGATGTTGATCTTTTCCAATGTCATACATGGTGCATTCATGGCCAAATCAACTTAGCCTATCTCTAGAATCCATGTTGTTAATAGCTGGACCAACCTGGTATTTTTGAACTAATTTTGTCACATGTTGTAGTGATTTGTTATGTGAAAGATTAGCAAACAAATTTGCAGATTTTGGTATTTCCTCATGCAGGTAAGTAGCAGATGTACTTGGATGATTAGAAAATAGTTGCCAAAATTAAGCATGTATTTGGGTAAGCTACAGTAATACAAGATGCATGGCCACAGACTTCAAACGTTGCTCTTGTTTCACTGTCTTGTAAGGAGACACTGAGCTTTGCTTGTTACTTCTCTAGCTTGAGTGTCTGGCCTAAAGGTGCAATACACATAAAACAGCTGAAGATTCATTGCTGCATGGTTTGTCTCATTTCATGGCATGTCAGGGACATCAAAGATTTCTTCTCTCTTGAGCCGTTTCTGTGTAATACTCTTAAACCTGCAGTTGTGTTAAAGAGAGCAGTACTGAGCTGACAGATAAAGCATGCAGCGTAATATTTTAATTAAAGAAAACATGAAACATTATCTGAAACAATGAAATGAATACTAAGTAATATTGCATTCTGCTCTGTGCCATGTGTTTTCATGAGAGTTCCTCTCAAAACCAGTGTGACATGGAATTGTATACGGAATGTTATTGCTCAGAGGATGCTTTATATATATATATATATATATATACATACATACATATATACAGTATATATACATATGTACATAACAAACCAGACCCATGACTCCGCAAACACCCCCAGGGGGGTTTCAGGACCTGTCCAACGGCCCAGGGCCCAAAATTGCCTTCTGAGCTTTACTTGTTGCTTGTGCTGGTGGAGAGAAAATCCCTCTGAGCTCATTTTGAGACATTGGGATCTAGGATGCTTTATATATATATATATATATATATATATATACATACATACATATATACAGTATATATACACATGTACATAACAAACCAGACCCATGACTCCGCAAACACCCCCAGGGGGGTTTCAGGACCTGTCCAACGGCCCAGGGCCCAAAATTGCCTTCTGAGCTTTACTTGTTGCTTGTGCTGGTGGAGAGAAAATCCCTCTGAGCTCATTTTGAGACATTGGGATCTTATGAAACTTTAAAGGAAATACATCTAAGACATTTATTTTCCTCACAAGAAGCATCTAAGAAGCCAGAGCCTTTAGTAAAAGTCTCCATATGCTCTCCATTATTCTCATAAAAAAAAAAAAAATCAAGATATAAAATCTCATTTGAGATTTTTCTTTCCCATGAGAATGAACACTGCATTAATTCAACTATGTGAAAAACACAGCAGATCAAAGCAGAAGAAAATGAAGATCAGAAGCTGACCTACTCAAGATAAATATTCAGCAACTGCCGATCAACTATTTTGATATAATACATGCCTCTATATTTCATGCTGAATTTACTCACATATTCATTAAACTCTCACAATTAATGCAGAAAGTGACATCAATGACTAAATACCTCTGAACACACACACAGCCATCGCACATGACATCAAAAGGCTAACACTTCTGGTCTGTACTTTCTGCTTCTTCCCGATCTATTTTTCCCTGCAGTACTATATAAATGACTAGAGTGCTGTTATTAATCTCAAAATTTTAAAATTCCATCTTCATGAGGAAAAACAAACCCCTCTCAAATTACAGCTCATGCACTGCCGGCTGTCCATAAATCATAGCACTGTAGATGGGCATTTTCGATGGGAACAATGCAGCCCCGACCAAATGTGTTCATTAATCTCCAGCAGGAGCTCAGCCACTGAAAGTAAACTTCCCTCAAAGTAAAATGCAGAAAAATGAGAAAGGCTAAGCCATTCTTTAAACTTTCAAACACTCCTGGGATTCTCTGTGCACACTGTCTGTTGTCTTAAGCTTGAAAACAATGGGGCCGGTTAGCAAATGTTATGAATGGAAATGGAAACACTTCAACAGATAAAAGAGTCAAGCTGCACAGGGGAAAAAAATGGTTTATACACTTGTACTTACTTTTTATTTTATTATTATTATTAGTATTATTATTTTTAATGTTATGGATAAAGGCAGAACATTTCAAAATGGGCAACTGTATTGCATAATATCGCAGATCAAATGAGATGTCTTTTGGACACTGTACCATGTTAACACCCTTTTTTTTGTATTCTATGAATTATATTGTACTACTATGAAAGACCATGACACATGGTAATCATTAAGAACCATGATATAACCATAACTGCAGAATGCTACTACCATCACAATATATTCAAACATCAGTACACAGTTTTTAAATATTATTATTATTATATGTTTTTAATTTGTTTTGTTTTTAATGTCATGCGCCAAACGTGCCATCACCCAAGCAAACATCTGGCCAGGCAACAAGATGTCTCCAGACATCCTGTAATATTTTGTTTAAAAGATAATGAAGAATAAACAAAACCATAATGCATGACAGACTTCTGAGACCATCTGGCATATTAGTAATAACTTTTGAAGGCGTTCCACTAGATGCACAATACACAACCTGCAGCTCAAAAAAAATCAAAGTACAGTCTTAGGAGAACTCAGATGAAAAACAACAGAACATGAACAGAAAGTAGGCAATTTATTTTAATATCAACATCTTACGAGGTTCAAATGCACTATATCTTCTAAAACATCATTTTAAACCTAGCCACAAGTCAGGTGTATAAAACAATTTCCACCTGGTGAGTAATGAAGGTGAAAAATCTTGCTCAAAAACCTCTTTACAACAGTCTAGCAACCACCCAGAGGAGCAACAAAATAATAATTCAAAACAAATTAGCAAACATATACTGACATGCTGAAAACCATTTAGACACATTAGCCTTGTGGCAGTAGCAAGCAACATTCCCTAAATCTAGTTCTCATTACATTCTAATGATGAGACATTTACCAGAGTAAATTGCCTCACAGTAGGGCAGATGAAGTAAATCACACCTCCAGCAACATGGACGGCCGGCCAGTGAAAATCATCCCCGTCATCTGTTCACCAGGTGATCACAGCAGAGGAAGCCATGCCTTTAGGACAAACTCTGGGATAAAAAACAACACAACACAGACGAACCTCACCCAGCACCTGCTTCACTCTGTTCCCACCATCTGCGCACAGGAAAACAACTCCCAGAGCTGGCAAAGTCGACGTCAACATCAGAGGCACAGACTACATTTATCTCTCTGGCAAAAATCACATGGAACATACACAGACACGGGCATACAAAAGACAGGCCGCATAAGTAAAAGGACACATCTTGTAAGCGTATAATACGACGCACACACACACGAGTAAGGTTCAAAATCAAGTAAAGTTTATCCAAACAGCCTGCACCATGATTCTTTTGACCAAACTCAAAGGTAGCATTGCCTACTTTAAGCAGAGGGCTATCCTAGAATGCACTGCATCAAACTTTTAATAAAAAGAAAGACTCTTTAAACCTAATTTTGTTGTGCCTATTAAAATAGTGTGGTGTCAGTTTAGCAACATGCTAATGTCAAACTCTCTTGAAATCAAAGTCTGTAAAATACTCAAGAGAGTTCACTTGTTTTTCTATGAATGGTACAAACAGCAATGCAAAATACTGTATATCGGGTCTAGTAATAAAAGTTTTGCCTTCTAAATAAAAGAGCTATTTGGTAAAGTCATTGCATCATTGCAGCTGCTTTAAGGTGCTCTAGATTCAATGGAAACCTGAGACTTGTGATTGCAACAGCACATGCACACTGGCAGGAACAACATGAAAAGTGAGGTTATTCAATTGTTAGTCTCACGTAGCCAGACCATCAGACTGACGGCTGAAGGTCTGGAATCCATGGCAGCTTTCATTGGCCAAGGCCCACCCATTAGGCCGTTTGACAGACATGTCAAACAACCAATCACACTTAGTTTCGTTCAGCGTCACGTTTCGGGGCGTGAAAATGTCGCCACAATAACAGACCGGTGTGTAAAACTCTCGGACGTATTTTAAAGATTCTATGCCACGAACTTGAAATATTTCACATACTTTTGAAAATCCAGCATTTAGTTGATCCTGCTAAGCGCTCATCGTCACAGTTGTAAACACGACGGCTTTCTTCTTTCGTGAGGGGGTTTGGCGTCATAGGATCTTTGTTTCCTGGCAGAACGTTAAAGAACGCGACACACACGTCTCCCGGAAATCCTGTATAATTCAAGCAATCCGATGACGACTTCGAAACTCCTGAAGTGTTTCCACTTTTGTGTGCCGCATGCATCAGACGTTCAGTAAACGGTCCGTGGGCATGACGTCTGAGGCTGAGACTATTCAGTTGTAAGCGACAATATTTAATCAACAGTGCATGTTCGATTTTATTGCTGATTAGAAATGTTATTTAAATTTGAGTTTGAAAGGCAGATTTGAGATTGCAGTATTCCTCTATTCAAATGGAGAGGAGTTTGTCTTGCATGCCCAAAATAGATGGCCAGAGGCATTGCGAATATAAGCAAACTGACTTTCCTTGAAAGGGACTATGCTTGAGTCTCCTGTGTGCATTGCGTGAAGGGATTTACTGTCTATTTAGAGCATTTCAAAAGACAACTTTCCTCCCTGTAAAAGCCAATCCGAAGCAAATCTGTCTTTTTTGGATGCTTGTGAGCTGATCAGTCAGGGAGGCTAGCTATAACCAGCTAAGACCTGCATTTTTTTTTTTTTGTCCAGCAAGGATGAAGTTCCATTTTCATAAGGTTACTGCAACAGAAAGCAGCTGCCTAGGTTTTGGAACAGAGCTAAGGACAGAAAGATACATGCAGACGCTCCAGCATCTGTTCAGTCTGGGGCTCCTGGGGTGTTGGGATGTGGGTAGATTGGAAGTTCTGTTACCCACCGGGATCTCTGGGTGGCTTTGACATGCGAGAGGGCTTATTAGAGTCAGAGTGGACGCCTGCGCCGAGAGCTGTGTGCTGCCGTTTCTTCGCACAGTATGATGTTTAAGTGCCATGTGTTGTGCCAGCTGCCTCCTCCCACTTCAGTCCTAGTGTGGATCAGAGAGTCAGATATACCCTGCCTGCTATCGCTGTCTTTCCTCTCTTTTTCATTCCCTCTCAGGGGAGACTTTTATTTGACTATAGAGGCTGTTTTTCCTTGGGCTTTGAAAGAGACATCGGCTTTTAGACTGACAGATCTGAAGGGAGAGAGTGAGGAGAGAACCCCAGTGATACTCATACTAAGTTTTGTCCAATTACGGCCTTCAAAGACCAGAAGAAAAACAGCTCTGTACCAAAACTCGCATGGTCTTTCTTTAAACTGTTTGAGAGGTCCATATCTGATGCAGCATTATTGTTCATAATCAAACCTGATCTCGATTGCAATCCCCTTTATCCGGCTTGATATTACATTTTAAATTAAACCTTGAACTCATATGAAAAGATGATTCTGGATTCCAGTTCAATCCACTGACCTGATTACATTTAGCCTGAGAAAATTGAGTAAGAATCTTCCACACGGGTGTTACTGTGGCCTTTGATACTGACTCAGGCTGTGCGTCCACCCCCTCCCAACACACACAGAGCACAATATGTCCAGTCGATCTACCCACCCTCCCCTCCACCCCTCGCTCTCTCTTTCTGTCTGTCTGTTCCTCTTGGCTCTGACGTTGCACAAAGGGCAGATTTGTCCAGCAATTTGACTGCCCCTTGGACTTACGGCCGGGTATTAGTGAAGAGTTAGTGTTTCCAGTTCAATCCACTGACCTGATTACATTTAGCCTGAGAAAATTTAGTAAGAATCTTCCACACGGGTGTTACTGTGGCCTTTGATACTGACTCAGGCTGTGCGTCCACCCCCTCCCAACACACACAGAGCACAATATGTCCAGTCGATCTGCCCACCCTCCCCTCCACCCCTCGCTCTCTCTTTCTATCTGTCTGTTCCTCTGACGTTGCACAAAGGGCAGATTTGTCCAGCAATTTGACTGCCCCTTGGACTTACGGCCGGGTATTAGTGAAGAGTAAGAGTCGTCCGGAGCGCACAACACCCCAGAGACACGGTCATCAGTCCAACAGACGTGACCTCATTACACACATTGGACAAAAGGGAGGGAAAACTAAATGAGCGTTAAAGGCTCAAGCTCACTACTTGCAGAATCAAGTTCATAGTTAATGAAGTGATGTAATTCCCTTAGCCTTAATACAGGCAAGTTTATGGTAACAACACATTTTAAATTAAAAAAGGAACAATCAACTTTGGGATATATGGAGATACTCTGCAGTAATTTAATAGCATGGGTCACATGCTTCGCACAGCGATTTCCGGGTATTCTGGATGACAAATAGTCAAAGGGTCCTGCATTTCTGGATGTACCACGATTATGTCACATTTTGTTGATCAGTTAATGGGGAATTCAGTAGTCCTGTAGATATCATTAGCATCACTATTCTTTGTGCACTTTAGATACGATACCATAATGGTGTTAGACACTGCACTGCTATCAACGTGGATCAGTACGATCATCAATGCAAATTACACTGATACTAGTGATTTTTCCCATACAATGAAGAAGCAGCAAATTAGGCATAACTACTTGGGATTTTTTCTGCTATCAAATCTTTCCACGTTACGATGAGCCAACGATATTTTGGCTTCAGACCACATCTCATGTGAGTTCAGTCTTCATCTCATGTGAGTGCACACCATTCTAATGACTTCTTAATGTGTCCACATTTTTAAATTAGCACCAACTACAATTAAACACAGCTTGTTATCGTAATAGCATAAGTATTCAATAAAATAAATAAATAAACAAACAGACAAACCTTGCTAGACCAAAACAGAACTGATGTAAAAGCCGAATT
>NW_015506112.1:16304-17002 GCF_001515645.1 Sinocyclocheilus grahami | reverse complement strand
CTCATTACAGTGGTAAATTAGCACTGGTGGGTGAAGTCGCAATCCACTCACTCACACCTTGTGGCACATTTCTTTAAATAAGTGCTTGTAAGAGAGAGGAATAGTTAACAGTTGCAGGAGTAAAGTCTTGCTGAGCTCTGCCCTTCTCGCTGACATTTTGAGATGGACTGTAATTACTACGCCAGGGTTGTTATGAGTGGCAATAACGCAAGAGGTCAATCCGCCACCCAATTTGTTTAGTCAGGCGGTCCATGGCAAAAAGCAGCTAATGTTGGGATCGGCATGGTGAAATATGACCTGAAAGAGTCTTAATTTGAACCTTCAGTAAAATTACTGTGTGCTCGTCATTTGGTCAATCACAAATCATGACTGACACAACTATCTTCTGACATCCTGACAGATTTAACTGCATTTCAACAGCATGTTTCTCTCCTAGTAACAATATCAGTCCAAATGACTGGGGGAAAATGATTCCTTCTTGACTTTAAATGCCTGCGAATGCTTCTGGCTAAACATTCACTGTCAAGAAACATGACACCCTAGGAGAAAATTCTCTCAGCATTTCCCCAGAAGTCGGTGTGCTGGGCTCTCGTCTGAAGGCTACAACCATCGCCAAAGTCCTCATCTCAAAAAAACTCTGCCAGGCTCAGGCATCTACAGTACAACAGCTGTTGGACATCCCATGGAAAAAAATGTTC
>NW_015506112.1:14155-15177 GCF_001515645.1 Sinocyclocheilus grahami | reverse complement strand
ATTCTATTCAATTTACATTTCCGAACTTGAGAGCAAATATTCCCTTTCCTTTTTAACACCACCCCCTCTTCCAATCCTACAGTGAACATTATGGAAGCCTGGAAAATCCACCCATTCCAGTCAAGAGACGCTCTGATAAAGCAGGGCTAATGGCTCTGAATTGGCTCTGGTGTCTAGAGATTCCCAGCAGCTAACAGCTCTAAGAGTGCACAGATGTTGTCGGTTGACACCACAATCATTAATGCACATCGGTCCTCACGTCTGCAGTCATTATAGTTTTAGGGGGTAACAAGAGTCTCCCGCATAATCTGCATGGCATCTCCAGGCATTTAAGTTGCTCAATTTGAATGACTCGATATGGCAACAGGAAACAATTCAGAAGGGGCTTTATAGGGTCTTGGATGCAAAGCAAGAATGGGAGTTGAAAACCACTGAGGGGAGCATTCGGGTTAATTAGATATGGAACTTATTTTGGCTAATCTTCTGGAGTCAGAGTTATGTAAAGGGGATTAAGGAACTTGTCTAGCAGGTAAAGCAAAGTAATTAAGATGTGAGACAATCTTCAGAAAAGTCATTAGCGGGATGCTATGAATATCTGCAGAGCTCGTCAGAATCCTCGGAGAGCGAGGAGGTGCAACTATGTTAATGAGCAGATATAATGCTGCATTTCTTTAACCGGATGGAAGGTTAGGAACACTGTAAAAATATTTACTTGGCATGTGTCAATTGCGTGCAATGAAACAGTTACATTTTACTTGGTTCTTTGGAAAATGCCACCTTTTGCAGTTTCTCACAAAGCCAGACAATTGACTATTTATTATATTGATTGATTATCTATTTATTTTTCAAAAGATTAATAAGTCTAGTTGGGTTCTATAGAGAGTGTGCATTTTGACCAATTTTAATTCATTAATGTGTTTTTTTCTACATTAAAGTATTATTTATTAATTAAATTTATCCCACTTGCAGATGTACCAAGCTTCAATCATTTGTTCTACATTTTTATGTGTTCAAAATATTTT
>NW_015506112.1:13267-13611 GCF_001515645.1 Sinocyclocheilus grahami | reverse complement strand
AAAAAAACACAAAACTAGAGCAGATGAGTGTATTCTTCAGAGTGACACACAATGGCCTTGTGCATCAATCTCCCGCTGGAACACCCGATTGTGTGTCCGACTCCCCCAGCTGACATTCCTGTCCGCATGATCAATGTGGCTGCCGTTCATTTTTGTCACATTTTAATCTGTGGCGGAGCACTGGGGCAGGATTGCCTGTGTGCTGCCTATGAAAATAAATTACAGAAACCAGACAACAAGAGGAGGGGCGATTGATGCTTTACTGCAGCCTCAACTATCTGAGCAAAAATGAATATCATTAATGTGGTAACGAGCCTAGATCCTATCCTATCCACCTTATTTTT
>NW_015506112.1:10720-13203 GCF_001515645.1 Sinocyclocheilus grahami | reverse complement strand
TAATGTGGTAACGAGCCTAGATCCTATCCTATCCACCTTATTTTTTTAGCTTGGCCATTTGTAACTGGAAAGTGTCATTCTTTTTTTTTCCAGCCATAATATAACATTATTTAAATATTTATTTTTCATATTCTATGCAATTATTATTATTATTTTTTTTTTACAAATCTTAAACTGAATTTACTGCATATATAAGGTATTGTATAGATACAGTGGATATGATTAATCAGTTTCTGGTAATCTTGCACAAATCATGCAAAAGTTACCAAGAACTATGAACTTAACACAGACATGGTTTGTAAATACTGTAATTGCACCACACCAGTCTCAAAAAAATAGCATAGTATTTAATGTTTATTGTTTCCAAAATTAGGCTTCATGTTCTTTATGCAGATTGCTAAATGTTTTTTTGCATCTGCTGAACACTGCAGTGATTATTACTCTCCAATCATAAAACAATGAAGCTATAGACTATAAAAACTAAAAACAGGCACACTAAAAAAAGTATAAAGTCTTTCATCATTTACTCACCCTCATACAAAAGTGGATATTTAAAGATATTTAAAGCTGTTTTCCACGCAACAAAAGTCCATAGTCACCACAACTTTTAAGCCATAACCATAACTCCAAAATGTGCAAAACATCATATTCATTCATTGTTCTGATTTTGGTCTGAAATAAGATTGATTCAGAGCCGGTCATGTTGCATACTTCATTTTTGACAGGAATGAAAACGAGGCTGTGAGAGACTGAATTATAGCATGTTTAGTGGATTGTACAGCTGAAGAAACAACACTAGTAAAGAGTGCTTATGTTTAATCTGTTTAACAAAGTCTTTAGCTTGTATTAATGATAAACGAAATGAACACTGGCTTCAGGAGCTGTTTGTCCGGTCACTTTCAGACCTTCAGCGCTTCCGAAAAGCCTTTAAAGTAAAAAGTGCAGCAATATTCCTAACTAACCTTCCATCATCCGATAATCTTGCTTTCGCTGCAGCCGCGCTCTCCAGCTCCCTGGACTCCTGGTCTCCATCGGTAACCATTGCCATGGTAACCATGCAAAGGTAAGTGGAGAAGTTGAGCAGGAGGCTTTGGCAATCGTAAATACACGAGACTCGGCCAAGAAAAATATGACTGCAGTGTCACCAAAGTATGACAAGTAAAAACACAGATCTTTGTTTCTTCTAAATCACTGTCAAATGCATTTAAAAGCCAGCAAGTTTAATTTAAAGGAAAGCAAATTGCACTGACTATGCGTTGGATTCTGGAGCCTTATTCTGTTTTTTGACAAGACAAATGCACTTATTCAATTTGCTCGTGAATCATCCATGAAGTGTCGCATGATCAAAAAAGGAAAGAAAAAAAACAAAAAATTGTGATTGGCATTATTCAGCAAAGAGCCATTTATCATGCACCAGTCAGATGAGCATAGATGGTGAAAAGATGAGATGGCAGGCCTGCTTTATGGCAAAGTAATATAAAGAAAATTAATAAATAAAAATAAATACATTCATGGATGGATGGATGGATGGATGGATGGATGAATTGATTGGTTGTATTATTAAATTCAGGAAAAAAGAAACAAAATAAATACATTTAATGATTCCAAAATTAGGCTTAATGTTGCAAATTGCTAAATGTTTTTGTATCTACTGAACTCTGCGGTATGGAAGCATGTTTCTGCCACTAAACAAAAAACAGACAAACAAATTAAGCAAATTATAAACACATTTTTTTTTTAATCTCACAATTCTGACTTTATTTCTCAGAACTACGAGTTTATTTCTCAGAATTGTGAATTTATATCAAGCAATTCTGAGAAAAGTCAGAATTGCAAGAAAAAAATAATTGTGAATTGTGAGATAAAAAGTAGCTTTTTCTTTTTACATTTTTTTATTCAGTGCCGGAAACGGCTTCCATACTACAATGATTATTATTGTCCAGTCATGAAACAAACTAAACAACAACAAAACAACTAAAAACTAGTACACTAAACAATACAAAGTCTGTCATCATTTACTCGCCCTCATACAAAAGGAGGTATTTAAAGAAATGTGCATGCAGCTTTTCCATATAACAACAGTCCATAGCTTCATAAAATGCAAGTCCACAGCTACTGCCACTTTGAGAGTCAAATAAGCATATACAGGCAACACAAAATTAATACCCAATGGCTCCTGATGATATATCAAGGTCTTATGAAGCAAATCAATCAGTCTGTGCAAGAAACTGAATATTATTTGCAACATCTGTAATCCAGAGCCTCAGGCAAACACTCCAGAGTGATGTCTGGTTTGCGAACAAATCATTATTTTGAACTGGTTCTTTTTTGTGAACTATTTGCACCAGTTCACCATATCGGACTGAAATGCTACTCAATCAAAACTCAACTGCATACACCTGACAGTCACTCAGACCTGAAATGAGCCAAAATAGAGACGTATCTGATCCTATGATGAATGAACTCATTCAGCGCTCCAGTTC
>NW_015506112.1:2002-2646 GCF_001515645.1 Sinocyclocheilus grahami | reverse complement strand
TCTACAGTACAACAGCTGTTGGACATCCCATGGAAAAAAATGTTCCGCCACAAATGCTTAGTCAGTCTTATAGGATTTCAAGCCACACAGAAGAAAGTGTAAAACATATATTATCACTAAACTCATGTTTGCAGTTCCTTCGTCAGTGAGAATTTATAAGTATACCCTAGTGAGGGTTAAATAAGGACTTGGACAAGAGTCCAAAAAAAAACTGTTTCTTCAAATCCAAGTTACAGTTAAACAACAACAGACAAGGGCAAATGTCTTAAGACAAGCATCTGTGGACTCGCAGACAGCATAGGCTTATTGGAAAATGTGCCCCTACCTACATTTTTCCAAAACTCCAAAAGACAGGCCAATGCATACAAATCACTGCAGTTTTAAAACACCAACATGTTTGTTCATTTTCACACAAATGATGATTACAGTTGCAGATCATTGATTTAAACAGACTTACCATAGTGCATGGTTTGTAAACTAATACACTCTCGAAAAAAATGCTGGGTTAAATATAACCCAGCATTGGGTTAAAAAGGGACAAACCCAGCTATTGGGTTGTTTTTACCCAGCAGTTGGGATGTTTTGAACTCAACCGCTAAAAAACAACCCAATAGCTGGGTTTGTCCTTTTTTAACCCAGCGCTG
>NW_015506112.1:0-426 GCF_001515645.1 Sinocyclocheilus grahami | reverse complement strand
AAGAAGAAGAAGAAGGAAGGAAGAGGGTCGAGTCCAAGTCAAGACAGAGACCTGGAGAGGGTCTGATCAATTCAGAAAGTGTATTCACTTTCCTTTGGGGGTGAATGAAGCCTGTTTTCATGTCAGTGTCATGCAAACGTGGAGTATATCATACGTGAGACTGGACTCAGACCTCAGGAGTCTTGTCTGGTTGAGTACTACCACACTGCAAACCACTGACAATGTAAACTGTTATGAACAGGGAAAAATATTTCATAAATACTGCATAAGCCACAACACCTGTTTTACTGAGGTGAATATTTCAGAATCAATGTGCTTCATTCATTTTTGTTCAGAGAGACAGCTGCCCTCTTGACATTCTCTTTCAAATCTTAAACAGAGCAAAAGACAAACGCTTAGCCAGCAATGAACACCTGGGTAAAAAAA
>NW_015506111.1:506520-509960 GCF_001515645.1 Sinocyclocheilus grahami | reverse complement strand
GCGCGGAAAGTTACAAAAAATGTTGTGCACACCACCACGCGAAACAACGTCACGCGCACTCAAAGCGAACTTGCGGACGCTCGAGTATAAATCAGCCTTGAGAGTGTGTGTTAGATACAGTGAAGACAGCGCGTTAGTTTAGAACTCTTCTCATTTATTTTTTTTTATTGTAGAGGGTGGGTTAATTTGTGCAATGATAACCTACCAGCAATGTAAGGTGATTTTATAAATATAATAGAATGAGTACATTACAATATATATTAGAACGAGTACATTATTATTTATGGGCTTAAAAACAAGATGCAACCAATCATAATATTGTGCCTGGTGGGGACTACCCAATGTTAACATGAAACCTATGCCATTACCTATATTGTTATACTGTGGTACAGTTATGGAGGCCGTTCATGATGCAGAGGTCAACTGCCTGCTCAACAATCAGAATATTGTACCTGGTGGGGAGTGCACAATGTAAACATGAAACATATGCCATTACCTATATTGTACAGTTATGGAGGCCCTTCATTATGCAGACGTCAACTGCCTGCTCTGCCAATAGTTAAAAATGACACTATAGTAAGCAGTGTTTAATAAACAGCTGCTTTTCTAAATTCTGCCGAGGTGAAATTCAGTGCAGTCATGTATCATGATACGTATCGTGGCCTCTGTATCGTGATATGTATCGTATCGTGACTTTGCTGGTCTATTGCAGATTCAGTCTTCCCAGCCTGGTGGAGGTCTACAATTTTGGTCTTGGCCATGGTGGAGTTTGGAGTGTGACTGTTTGAGGTTTTGGACAGGTGTCTTTTATACTGATAACAAGTTCAAACAGATACCATTAATACAGGTAACGTGTGGAGGACAGAGGAGCCTCTTAAAGAAGTTGTTACAGGTCTGTGAGAGCCAGAAATCTTGCTTGTTTGTAGGTGACCAAATACTTATTTTACCGAGGAATTTACCAATTAATTCTTTAAAAATCCTACAATGTGATTTTCTGGATTTT
The DNA here is from genome assembly GCF_001515645.1 of Sinocyclocheilus grahami. Lineage (NCBI taxonomy): Eukaryota > Metazoa > Chordata > Actinopteri > Cypriniformes > Cyprinidae > Sinocyclocheilus > Sinocyclocheilus grahami. The sequence continues at coordinate 508,957 of NW_015506111.1, read as the reverse complement.
TTTTTCTCATTTTGTCTCTCATAGTTGAGGTATACCTATGATGAAAATTACAGGCCTCTCTCATCTTTTTAAGTGGGAGAACTTGCACAATTGGTGGCTGACTAAATACTTTTTTGCCCCACTGTATATATATATATATATAATTTTATTTTAATTTTTTTGGGGTGTTGTGTATAGTGATTTAGATCCTGAGTCCACACTCCAGATCAGTGGGTGGCGGTAATGTACCCGAAAGCTGTTTGCCAACCGCCAATAAAAACAAAAGAAGTAAGACATACCTGTTTGGTTAAGCGGAAGCATGGCTTTCACTTGCATAACCTTACCGCAAATGGAGTTCAGTTTGAGAAACTTAGGTTTTCAGCTCAATCAAAATAACTCTTTTTGTTTCTGTTTTTCCGTTTTTACTTTGAATGCCTCATCAATGGACTAAGAAGTAACTTCATCAAAACTCTGTGCTCATCGAGGGACAAATCAACATCAAAGAATTGCAACGCACTCTATGTTTTGAGGAAACTTGGATTGCTCGGATTGTAGTAAAACTATGGTTATACAAATGGTAATCAATCCGCAAAATAACCATGGTTACTATACTTTATTATTTACTATAATAAAACCATGGTTCATTTTCGTTAGGGAAAAACGTGACTCATAATAATGCAATGACATAATCAGTATATGGATTTTTCTATAAAGATATTTTTAAGATATAGTTTTTTTTTTGTACTAATTTTGACATTTAGACAATTTAGGAAATATTGGTTTTTTTAAATCGAGTATTTTAGTCGATTTAAGATAAAATAATAACATATGGTCGTAATGTAATACTTTAAATGTAACTAAAATGTATATTATGTGCAAAACAAATTACAATGAGGTGGTTGTTTTGCAACAAGGTGGAGACGAGCTGATGAAAAAGTGACATGTACAAGAAAATTTGCAAAAACGTAAACGCACACACAATTGGTGAGAGATAGCCTATCAGGGAAAATGAAGAGAATAAAAAGTTAAATGGAAGTGAAGTTGAAGAGAGAACCTAATTATTTTGCACGTCCCCATCCTAAGCATTTAAACCTTTTTTATGTGATGGTGATGGCCATAAAAAATAGGGTTTCAAAATTTGTTGTGGGTGTATGGGATGGCCTGGAGGAGTGTGAGATTTCCTGGCCTGAAATTTTGTCCCAGTCTGGCCCTGCCTTGAACCGAGCGCGACGGAGGAAGCTGAGGTTAATAAAAGAATTTGCAGCTTTACTCGCAAACTACAGTTCCAATTCCTGACCCGTTATAAACCTAAATATACTTGATTTAATTAAATTAATTGAAAAGTGTACTGTAGTAGCGTAATACGGGCCAGGAACGGCTAAAGGAACTGTACGTAGCGATCACACTAGTCAAACGAACCGGTCAAACGCACTCCGGCACGTTTCAGATCGTCTAGTGTGAGCCCTATAAGCTGCTTTAAAGGGGTCATATGATGCGATTTCAATTTTTCCTTTCTCTTTGGAGTGTTACAAGCTCTTGGTGCATAAAGAAGATCTGTAAAGTTGCAAAGACTAAAGTCTCAAATCCAAAGAGATCTTCTTTATAAACGTTAAGAGTCAACCACGCCTACCTAAAATGGCTCGTTCTAACACGCCTCCACATGTCTACATCACGATGTGGGAAGATTTACATAATGCTGCCCAAATGTTCACGCAAAGAAAGAAGGCGTAACTTTTATTCTCGCTGTAGTATTGTTGTTGCCGCCGCCATGTCGTGAAGGCGCTGTGTGTTTCATTGTGAAAGCGAAACTAGTTTGTTTTGCCTTCCAAAAGAGGACAATATCCGCTTCATCATGCCTAAAGCTGATCCGTGCTGCAGGGTTCGTACACATTTTTACCAATAAATTTCCATGACTTTTGAGACAATATTCATGACCTAAATGTTCCATTATTTTACAATAAGAATAAAAATCTGTTCAAATTATCATAGCATATGTTAACTAAAATGAATGACTATTAATGCTACTCGTTTGCTTTCTTGTTTTAGTAATGAGTACAAGCTGCAACTGCGCCAGACCTTACTCCACATTTGACATCACTGAATATTATCATTTATTTAACTGTGGCCAGGATGGCCATTTTAGTGTCATTTTGTGTGTATTTTTGCTGCTTAAATGCAACAAGCTGCGCTTTAGAGCCCTGCATTTCAGCCCGAGCCCATAGAGCCCAATGGACCCAAATTATTTATGGCTTCGGGACAATTTTCACGTCATGGCTCAGACACGGGCCAGGCATCAGGCTTGCTTCCTCCTTATTTTTATATTTTAGAAATCCATCAATTATTATGGTGATGACAAAGATTTGCCGCTCTGGTGGAAACAACACGAGACCGTGCTACCGCGACTGTCAAGAGTGGCTCGGACGGTGTTTAGTGTCCAGCAGCAGCGAGTGCTGGAAGA
>NW_015506111.1:505866-506365 GCF_001515645.1 Sinocyclocheilus grahami | reverse complement strand
TTTTTGATTTAATATTGAAAGTAGAAAAATGAGAAAATGGTTCCTTTTTCGTTTTTTCTCCAAAAATTTAAAAAAGAGAATTCATCTTAAATTTTATTTTTTCGCTCAATGGTGGAAAAATGAATAAACAGCATGAATAGTACTCAATATTAATTTAAACTGCTTTAAATATGACTGCTGCTTATTTCCTGTGCACTTCAATACTGGTCTGCGCTTGACTGTAGTCTGTCTGCTTATTTAGTTTATTCAACCCATCGCATTTTATTGGAACTGTGTGAACTAGAGTGACTACTCACCTTAATGTTGTTCTAAAGGCTTATTACTTAATAACACAAACATGGTGACTTTAGGTTTTGTTTTTTGTTTTTAAGCGGATGAATATCTGTCGTAAAATAATCCTATGCATCTCGTGGTGTATATTCCAAGCATTCTGAAGGTATACTGAGGGTTTGGTGAGAAACAAACCGAAATGGCAAGTTATTATATTTTATGAAAATCT
>NW_015506111.1:495699-505794 GCF_001515645.1 Sinocyclocheilus grahami | reverse complement strand
CAAGTGCATATCCTTTTGAGATATCAATTATAATCAATTTGAATAAAACACAAGACTACATTATAAAACTCTAACAGTAGGCTATATTTAATATCTGTTGTTCTCCGGTTGTCAGTCAAAATGATAGTTGTTGCGTGAATATTATAGGCCTATACCCAAGCCAATTTATTATTCCTTCCTTTTTGTCTTGTTTAAAATATTTATTTTGAAACTAATTAATTTCTTAATTAAACAAACAAACAGACTTACTGGAAAAAATCCAAGTGAACATCAATCACTAGTCAATATTAATATAAACTGCTTTAAATATGACTGTAAAACGCCCATTTAAGTAAAGGCAGAGTGTATGTAGCAAATCAAAAAACGAATGATCGAACGATACACGGATTCAGAAAGCGTATCCTGTTTGTTTTCTAAAAAAGCACAACGTATGCTGATATTGTGAGTGCACACAAATAAAAGTAGACCCTTAACAGTCCCGAATGATGTATTCCTCTTACTTTTATGAGCAAAAATGACTGGTTGAAGTCGGACTCGGCCAGTAATTCTGATAATCTGTTGGATAAGGGCCGGACTTGGGCATATGTTTGAGGCCCGTGCAAGGTTCTGCTGAGCTTATTTGGTAGCAAACTCAATTGGGTACTGGCAAGGTTGCTTTATATACACACTAGCGCACTTTGGATGTGACTGCGCACCGCCTCTGGAGCGCGCGAGTACAGAAGGGCTTAAAAAGACGTGCAAATAAATAATAAAATTTTCTGACGATGCAACAATGACCCGATTAGGCAAGTGACTATTCTGTCAACTGTCCCGAAACACGAGTGAAAGTCTTGTATCGCAGCGTGCAGCGGCTCTTGTAGCGCAGACAAGATGCGCCGATGTGAAGCCGTTTGAAGAAAAAAGTCAAAGAGAGAAGACGCGTACAGCTGAATCACTCACGTTGTTTTCAAATGACTGATTTGATCAGTCTGTGTGGACTGGACTCAGTCTGTAGGTTTGATTATTTACTCATCAAACCTACATGCTATAGGCTATTGAATAAATGTGTGAATATCCATCATTTTAAAGGACCTGATTAAACAATTCTATTATACAGAGTTTTGTGAAATAGATTTCAATGACTTTTCCAAAACTTTCTGGGTTTTTTTATTTTTCCAAAACTTTTCCAGGCCTGGAAATTGGTGTTTTAAAATTCCATGACCTTTCCAGGTTTTTCATGACCGTACGAACCCTGGTGCTGGTCACTGAGGAAATGCATCAACTTTGCGCTGTGGATCACCGGATTGGCTTTCACCGTGGACGAAGCGGAGTCCAGCCCGGGGTCATCACATGTGGTTGCCGCAAGCCCACCCGCCGCCGCTCACTCAACGAAAATCGCTGTGTTTCGTTGTGAGAGCGAAACTACTTTGTTTGGTCTTCCAAAAGATGACACGACTAGAAATCAGTGGTTAAGTTGTATTTACAACACTGTTCCAGAACAGTTTAACCCAAATATTCAGATGTGTGCAGCGCATTTTATGGAGGACTGTTTCCTGATCCTGGGAGAGTAGACTACAATGCCGGCTGTTCTGACTCAAAGACTGTAAGTACGTTTTTTTATATTTAAAGAATTTGCCACTGACGATTCAAACGCGAGTTTTGGGCAGTGTAGAGTAGCACTTTTGCAGATCACAAATGCAGACATGGTTTTCTGTTTACGTGGCACGATGCAATGCAATGCGTAAAAAGAGAGTATAAGTCATTATAATCCATAATTATGTCCCCACTGGATGCAACAAATGCCTCGTTTATAATGGGTTTTCATGTTTTTGTCTCAGTCATATAAATATAACAATGCATATTGTCTGCTCACAATGTTAACTTAGACCGATGAGAAAGGCGGGGCATAGAGGAGAAACAATAATGTACAGTATGTGGAAAATAATGTGTTTTTTTAACCTTAAACCGCATGAACACATTTCATTACACCAAATACACAAAATCATGTTATTTTTAGCAACATCATATGACCCCTTTAACACCTCCACTTCATCTGAAACTCCACCCTCTTATGACACTAACCAATAAGAGACTGACTTATTTTCCATCTCTCTCATACTGACTCTCTTCTCTGACAATAAGCAAAAAAGGATCAGCAATCAGTGGAGAAGGAAGAGAAACACTTTCAATAAGGATTTTTGAGACGTTTTGTTTTTGAATAAACAATTCTTTTAAACCATCAGTCAGAAAGTGAAAGTAAAGTTTAGATTGCTGAAGCTCAAACAGTGAAAATGGATTCTGTTAAAGAAGGTGTTTCTTGTCCTGTGTGTCATGATATCTTGTTCTCCAGGCTCCTGTTGTTTTATCATGTAGTCACAGTTTCTGTAAAGAGTGTCTTCAACAGTTCTGGAGAACCAAGAAAACTCACGAGTGTCCTGTCTGCAGGAGAAGCTCCTCAAGAGATGATCCTCCATGTAATTCCATGAAAGTCACTTCAGACACAGCAGAGTAACTCAATGACCAGAAGAGCACGCACGCACACACACTTGTACACACACACTTGTACACACACGCACACACACTTGTACACACACACACACACACACACACACACACACACACACACACACACACACACACACACACACACACACACACACACACACACACACACACACACACACACAATACCTTGCAGAATACATAAAAAAATAACTTATATTAAATAAGTTATATTAACCCCTACTACAATTTGATTGGTTAGACTCATCTGGGATGAGTTTCTGACTGATAATCACTGAAGTCCAGAATAATCATGTGATTTTTATAATACATATGGTAAAAAAGTCTTGGACTCCTAAATTCTAACATGTTCTAGTTCTCTCTGAAGCATTTTGCTTCCTAAAAGCATAAAAACAGGACATTTCAGATTACAACATAAGCATATTATTTTGAGAGCATAAAATAGGAATGAAGCAAAATTAATAAAATGATCAAAAGAATTTCATATTCCTCAAAATACTTCCATTACCACTCTTAAATAAATAAAACATGTCATTCTCCATCAATAACTTCCACCACAGGATAAAGCCTTTTCACGTCTTGAACTAATATGAACTAGAAGGACTAACAGGATACACAGACTTACACAAGACTAAATAAAGTGCATGTGTGTAAACATGGCATCTTCGGGCAGTAGGAATACATACTATGAAATTTACAATAAAACTTACAGAACAAGTCTCAGCGAAGGACAATACAACCCAAACAATGGACAGTTCACAGCACTGGTGTGAGAATAAAGTGCAAAATCACTGCAATGTAATTCATAATGAATGACATTCAGCATTTCACAGTGACTCAAAGTGAAACTAAGGAACACATTTTCTCACAATGACTGGACAGGTCTGTATAAAGAGCTATGTAGGATGATTCATCCTTATGACGCCCTAAACTTGATAAAGTGTCACAACTAAAACACTCCTCAATCACCATCATCGTTTACTGAAGAAGACATGAATAACTCTCATTGTTGAACTATGACAACATAAATACAATTGATATTTCTGTAAAACAGCGTATGGAAACGAAACAGAATTCATTGGAAAGGTTACTGGACATTTAAAATACTGATCACTTAATAATACTGATGATTTTATGTTTCTGGAAGACAGAAAAGGTTAGAAATCTAGTTCAGTTCTGTGGACTCTATATAAACTACCATTGCCATCAAGGGACATTACTGAATAAAACAGACCATTACATTACAGCAGAGTGTGTAGTCCGCTGCAAAACCAGTGAAATTGAGTAAATGTTGGAGGTGCTTCCACACACTTGACTTCCTGACAACCTCTCGTATCCAGCATGTTTGCTGAGATGTTGATCTCTTCATTCTCTTTTATATGAAATAGAAACTTGTTTCTTTGTTTGATCTTGGAAGAATATAATAGATATACTAAGAGTCTTATTTATATGAACTCTTTTTATATGAATGGATTGTGAATGATACAAGATTGTTGATATATTTTAAATAAATATCTCTAAAAAGTAATAAATTAAATGGATGGAAAACACATCTTTGTGAGGAAATTAAATTACCGGTGTCTTGTTCATCATATGTAGGCCTATTTTTATATGAAAGCAAAATAATGCAAATGACATTCAATTTATTAGTAAGACGCACGAGCGTGAATCACGTCACATCTGTGTGATCTTGTGTCTAATGCACTGATTTGAGATGGTGCTGTGACTGTGTACAATGTCAGTCATATTACTTGTGATTACATAGCATCTGGTACGAGTCATGTCATAATATTTGATATGCAATTCATTTGATTGTTGGTTTGAAATAGTCTTCAAATGGATGTGGTTTCAAGGTGTTTTCATGGATGCAGCTTTGTGATGCTCCCCCTGCGATTCAGCTGTATTCCTTACTGAGTTTATATATTCCCCAAATGGAGTCTTGTGCAATGAAAGGGGTATTTTTTTCTGAACACTAGATGTTTAACTGTTTAGTTGATTTATAGGGCTACTCCGTATTTTTCTTTCTTTATATTTAGCTATGTGCGATCCCAAGCACATTTATGTGTCTGATTTTGTTCGGGCTTGAAACCAACTGACGAAAAGGAGATTATTGAAATTGTTAGCAAATGGAAGAATAAAAAGTCCACAGACTGGAACGACATTGATATGGCTTTAATCAAAGAAATCATTGGGGCAATTGTTAAACCGTTAACTTATATTTGTAATTTGTCTTTTAAAACAGGTGTATTTCCAAGTAAAATGAAAATCGCCAAAGTCATTCCATTATACAAAGCTGGAGAAAGAAAGAAATTTACTAATTATAGGCCATAGTCTCTACTCTCTCAGTTCTCTGAAATATTGGAAAAATTGTACGTTAATAGACTGGAAAATTTTATGGAAAAGCATGAATTGCTAGTTGATAGTCAGTATGGATTTAGGTCGAACAGATCTACATCCATGGCATTAATGGAGCTAATTGAAAATATTACTAGTACTATAGATAATAAGAACTATGCAGTGGGAGTATTTATAGATTTGAAAAAAGCTTTTGATACAATTGATCACCGTTTATTAATCAATAAATTGGAAAATTATGGTATCAGAGGGGTTGTACTTGATTGGATGAAAAGCATAATAAGTAACTTTTAGATATCACATGTGGAGTCCCACAGGGGTCGATTTTGGGTCCAAATTTATTTATATTGTATATAAATTACATATGTAGGGTGACAAATCTCTTCGATACTAATATTTTCTGTGCTGGGGAAAATCTGCAGCTGCTTTTGGAAGTGGTCACAGCAGAAATTAATAAGATAAAAATGTGGTTTGACTTGAATAAATTATCGATAAATTTAGATAAAACTAAATTTATGCTGTTTGGAAACCGCGAAACTGATACGCAAGTAAAAGTAATGATTAATAATGTTGAAATAGAAAGAGTATATGAAAATAAATTTCTAGGGGTGATTCTTGATTACGTGATGACTTCAGGGTGATCCTGAAGGAGGGAACGGAGACGTCACGTCGGAGGACCGACGAATTGGGATCTTGCTTAGAGGGACCAATCTACTTCGAGTGTAAACTAAACGTGTAATGTATGTTAGTACATTCATGTTGATTTATTCATCTTTTTGTGCAGTTAAGTTTAGAAACCAGTCTGATGCATCTGTGTGGGGACGGGGGCTGGAGGCTTCATGGCAATCATAATAGTCATTACAGAGTCAGAAAACACTGATAGAGGCATCTCATAGACAGGGCTCTAGCCCCGGCATTAGTCACTCTCGCGGGGAGCTGTAAAGACTCCCGTTGAGGGGCCAAACAAGAAGGCTCCACACCTCAGTCTGGGGATGCCAAAATTAAGAGTGAGTAACCTCATGTTTGCAGGGCTCGACTCGATATACCTGGTATGGCTTCCCAAGCCTGCCCTCAGCAGTGAGGGGCCTGACACTCGCGCTACAGTGAAGAGAAAAATTACTCTGTCTGCAGCAATGGATTACGTGGGTTTGAGCACATCTAATGTGGCGAACCCATGCAGCATTGACAATAACACAGTTCCACAACATAATATCTGGACAGGGATTGGGAGGTATATACAAGCTTTCTCTGAAGGAGGTCTTGCCACAGTGGGACACAGCCTTCCCTTCTTTACCCCTTATGCATCAGGAGTGCTTAGGCTGAGACTCAGGGTCCACCATCGCCTTAGATGGGGACCCTATTGCTCATAGAAGGATTTTCTACAGAAGCATTTTCTGAACTTAAGCTCTGCTTTAGGTTGAGGCTGAGCAGTCATTGATGTTGGTTTGATAGGCTGCTGAGTCAATGAGGCCCTCTGGTGAATTGCAGCAGCTGAGCTAGACTGTCACAACAGGAAGCCGTGCATGTGCCTGCGACGACTTCCGGGTCACTGGTAGCGCTCAGTGAAGCCACCCACCACAGGGCCAAACAGACCTGTGGAGAATACTGGGGAGTCAAAGAAGGCTGCCTTGTCAGCATCCTTGATCTCCATAAACTCTAGCCAGGTTGGCCATTGCTTGACCCCCCCCCCCTTTCTGAAAGGCGTCGATTTTTATGAAGGTCATCGTTCTGAAAAGTGAGGTGTGCTCTGATTGGCCAGCTATCCAGTGTGTTGTGATTAGCCGAATACCTCAAGCGTGTGGCGGAAATGTTACGCCCCTCACCATACTGTGATGCCGTGTCCAGGTGCGATGAGACAACACCAATAAAACCCATTACAAACGAGGCATTTGTTGCATCCATTGGGGACATAATTACTGATTATAACGACTTATACTGTCTTTTTACGCGTCGCGTTGCGTATCGCGCCGCGTAAGCATAAAACCATGTCTGCATTTGTGACTGGAGAAACGACAAAAAACAAGCGCTACTCTACACTGCTCAAAACTCACGTTTGAATAATCAGTGGAAAATTCTTTAAATATAAAAAAACGTACTTACAGGCTGTGAGTCAGAAGCGCCAGACTGTCCTTACAAAGTTGGAACTCCCCAATTTATAGAAACAGCTTTTGTGCACCGACACATTGTAGGCTACGTTGCAGGTTCAGGAAACAGTCCTCCATAAAATGCGCTGCACACATATGAATATTTAGGTTGAACTTGTTATGCAAATCTTCCCACACAGTGACGTAGACATGTGGAGGCGTGTTTAAACGATCCGTTTTAGGAGGGCGTGGACAAGTCTTAACTTTTATAAAGAATATCTCTTTGGGTTTGAGACTTTAGTCTTTGCAACTTTAGGGATCTTATCTATGCACAAACAGCTTGTAACACTCCAAAGAGAAAGGAAAATTTGAAATTGCATCATATGGCCCCTTTAAATACTTGAAATCTACATAAAAACAGCAGGAAGCAAAAATGTATATGACATAATAATACACATAAAATCTAGAAACCTGAAACTACAGAATTCTTCAGTTTGAGTATTCATGTGTGTGTGTGTGTCATGTTAATCAGACTAATCACCTTATAGGCTACTTCATTTACTCTATTTTCTAACTCAATAGCTCTCAAATGCAACCCATTGTAGAATCGCTGCTGCTTCTTTATGAATGAATGGACATATTTCAAATCAACAACATAACAAATTAACTGCATAGCAAAAGGAAATATCATGACATAACTGTAATCAAACAATCAAAAGTAATATGACTGACATTGTACACAGTCACACCACCATCTCAAATCAGCGCATTAGACACAAGATCACAGACAGATGAGACGTGATTCACGCTCATGCGCTCTTACTAATAAATTGAATGTCATTTACATTCTGTTGCTTTTACATAAAAATAGGCCTACATATGAAGAACAAGACACCCAGAGTACCCACAAAGATGTTTTCCATCCATTTTATTTATTACTTTATATATTTATTTTGTTTTATATCAACAATCACCTACCCAAACATATATTCACACATAATATTATATTACACAATTTTATATTATACATTTAAAACCATGATATCAGAGATACATTTTTTTTTTTTAAAGGTCAGCCAAAGGTATGTTGTAGATTTAAAGGGTGAATTATGTATTTAAGCTTTCATCATTTACAGCTTAAAATACACAATTAGATAAGACAATAAGGCTTACATTGAAAATATACAGACAGATGATATAGAAGCTTTAATGTTGGGTGGTGTGAAATAATATTTCATGCATGCTGTGCTTTAGGCAGTGGCAGATCTGATTTTTTAAAGGCAGGGGCCACAGTGGGGGGGCCAAGTATAATGCACAATTATTTTTCATTATTCAATTGCTGCTGGCACTAGCAGTTTTCTGTAATGACACACTGGAGATTGAGTTAAATGATGAAGAAGATGCAGGTTTAACTCCACACATTTCTTTGCCTTTCTAGAAGTTAGCGTTATGTTGTAAAAGTCAGCTAGCTCTAACAGATCTTTTTTTCTACAATGATTAAACTCCTCAGCCAAACAAAACTTACCTACATGAGGAAAATTAGATCCACAATCAGTTATTACCAGAAAATGCATGGGACGAGCCCCCAATTGTTACGATCCCGTTTTGTAATGAATCTAGGGGAATTGAGGAATACGTAACAAAATGAAAGGAAAGTCCACATGGAGCCTCTCATCCCAGTCCTAAAGAACACTGCCAACCACTAAAAGATCCACTACACATTTGATTTATTACATAAAGGAATAACAGAAACAAAGCAAAAAGGCTTCAGGAGGGGGCATAGCCAAAATAACAAACAAAACAGTATCTTACTCAATTTTAAATCTAACTTACCTAACACAGGGAAAAATAAAAATAACATTTAGACAATAACACTTCCTTAACTACTTAACTTACCCCAAAACAGGAGCATCCACTACACATTTGATTTATTACATAAAGGAATAACAGAAACAAAGCAAAAAGGCTTCAGGAGGGGGCATAGCCAAAATAACAAACAAAACAGTATCTTACTCAATTTTAAATCTAACTTACCTAACACAGGGAAAAATAATTAAAAGAAAAATGGCACCCTCCTTCCTACAAATTATAAAGTAGTCAATTTAACCAATATTACATTTTTACATTCTCCCCAATCTAGGGTTAGGAATACCGAACAAATCATTAACAATAAAGATGATTAAGCAACGATACCTGCCCCTCTCCTGTCCCAGCTCACACACAGAAACACAACGGAGCGAGAGTATATTCAATAATACGTTTTTAATTCACAAAGTAACATAAGAAGCGTGAATCTTCAGGAGGGGTCAAGGCCAAAATAACAAACAAAATAACTAACTAAAACATTAGACAGTAACTTACCTAACAAATCAAAACCCAAACAAAATACAATACTCTCCCCTTACTCCCTAGCTGTCAATAAACAGGAGATAACAAGGGATCATAAAGTAAATGGCAACCTCCTCCCTACGGCTTCTTAAACAAGTTAATAACACCGGCACAAAAGACTCTAATTTAGAATGACAACAACCCGTCAGCCACCACAATACCATGGATGCGTTGATGACTGGGGCAGGAGGCGGAGGGCAGTAACGGCAACGACCAACACGGCGGGACTCAACGCGCTGCTTTCCACACGTGCTCTCACCCTGCTCTGCTCGCGCTCAATGCATACAATGCTCGCGTCTACTCGTACCCAGTACACCCCACTAATGTTCAGGCTCAGCGCTCCCCAACGCTCAGGCTTAGTGCTCTTCCATTTTCCTCTTCCTTCTCAGCTTTTAACCACTCTCGCTCATCCACATAATCAGCTGCAGCTGCGTTCAATCAACACTGCGCAGGGAAAAAGGGAAAAGAGAGAGAGAGAGAGAGAGACAGGAAATGGCACCATACACAGAACATCTCTGCACATTGAACAATCAGGATGAACAATAAAAGCACTTCTGTCCAGAGGACGTAACAAAATAAAGACCAAATTTTTTTTAAAGCAAAATTGAGAATTGAGTTTAACAGTCTAGGCAGGAGCACAGCAACAGTACACTAACTGGAACTCTAGCACAGATTTGACATTACGTATCAGTTAGCAAACACCAAAAACAACAACTAGCAAGTGTCTGGGGCTGCGCAGAGAGAGAGAGAGAGAGAGAGAGAGAGA
>NW_015506111.1:486000-495137 GCF_001515645.1 Sinocyclocheilus grahami | reverse complement strand
TTTTTGATTTTTACAATCACTTTATAAAAACAATTGTTCTTCAAACATTACATCACTTTACACATAAAAGGAAAATAAAATAAATTACATATTTACATCAACTCTCTTATAAAAACAATTTTTCCATCAACAACTGAACATAGAGCATTACAACACCACTGAATTTCAAAAACATTTATCTTACTCGTTAATCTATGAAAATTAAAGTCAATAAGGATTCTTGCTTTTACCATATTTTTAAAAATAAAAACAACATCTTGACCTGACTTCTCTTCTATCTTATTTCTCCTAGTAATATAGAGAGCATATTTTGCTTGTCCCACAATAAAATTAATAACATGACATTTTGACTTTTTTTTTGGACTATAAAAAAGCCAAGAATAAAATCTTGCTTTGTATAACAAATATTAAAATAATAAAAAAAAACTTTTAACAAGTCAAAAAGAGGGTTAAGTCGATTACAGTCCATAAAACAATGAAATATGGTCTCTCGTTCCAAACAAAAAGGGCATTTGTCACTTACGGTGGGGTTTAAAATAGACACAAAGGCATTCACAGCAATAGCTCCATGTAAAATTCGCCATTGTAAATCACCAAGTTTTTTTGTTAATGGTGGTTTGTAAATTGCTCTCCAAACAGGCTTAATTTCGGAATTAATCCCTAATTTTTCTCTCCATACTGTATCTGTTTTAATACTTAAATTACGTTGATAAATAACTTTCACAATGCATTTATACAGCATTTTCCCTTCTACTGTACAAAAATCAATATATTTATTAATTCCTATGTTTAACAGAGGGCTAGTAAAACAAGACCCATCTATAGCGGGGGAAATTTCAATATCTGGGAAAAGATCTTTACTGTCAGGGATTAAAGTCCCTGCACCAAACTCTTCTAAAAGTATCTTCTCTTCATCAGTTAAAATCATAGTCAATTTATCAAGAAACCTCTTAGCAAAACGTATTGATCTAACCCCTAAAAGGGTTGCAATTTGTTCAGGTCTCTGTAAATCATATCCCGATTCATTTATAATGTTTTTTTACTTAAAAATCTTTTTATACCCTAATAAATCTGTTAAACCAGGAAAATCTTCTCCAGAAACATCAAACCGAGCTCCAAAAGTAAGTGGTTCTTCCAACAACCAATAAAGAGAAATTGCTGGTTCCATCCACCGATTTTTAAAAAGACCCCACACTTTAAACAAGCTTTGATAAAAAGCAGGAATTCCAGTTAAATTAAATCTGTTATGATCCATTAAAAACAATGTTAAATCCATTTCCATATTACCCACTCTTCTCAAAATGCTTAAAGCCAATGGTCTCCATACAAGCGAGTAAGGTCCCATTAAAAGTTTCTGTATATATTGGAGACGGTAAGTGGCTCTTCTGCTTGCGAGATTTACTAATCCTTGACCTCCTTCCTCCTTGGGCAAAAACAGAATGCTTTGAGGGGTCCAATGATAACTGTCCCAAAAAAATTCACCAGTTCTCTTTGAATATTTGCAAGGAGTCCGTCTGGGGGGTCTACACAAGCAAATTTATGCCATAATGAAGATGCCACAAGATTATTAATAATAAGAATACGCCCTCTATAAGACATCTGAGGGAGTAACCATTTCCATTTTTCCAATCGACCTTTTATTTTCTCAAATAACCCTTCCCAATTTTTCTTTATGAAACTCTCATCTCCCAGATAGACACCAAGATTTAACCCTCCTCTTTTCCAAAACAGTCCTCCAGGTAAAGTGGGAAGATCTCCATTCCAATTTCCCACTAACAGAGCTTCACTTTTCCCCCAATTGACCTTAGCAGAAGAAATACATTTAAAATCATTAACAATTTTTCCTACCTTACATACATCATCCTGTCCGTTTACAAAAACAATAACATCATCAGCATAAGCAGAAAGATATAAAGGATTATTACAAGCAGGGAAAACCAGACCTTTTAAATGACCTCGTAACTTTTGAAGTAAAGGTTCAATGGCTAGGGAATACAGCATACCAGACATGGCACATCCCTGTCTAACTCCCCTCTGAACTTTGAACGGAGCACTCAAACCACCATTAATCTTAAGAACACTCTCAATGTTACAGTACATAGCCTTAATCATTGATATAAAAGAAGGGCTAAACCCAAAAGCCTCTAAAGTATTCCATAAAAACAGATGTTCAACTCTGTCGAAAGCTTTCTCTTGATCGAGAGAAATCAAACCAGAGTTAATTCCCAAGAGTTTAGAAGCATCCAAAACATCTCTAATTAAAGCAATGTTATCCAAAATAGACCTGTTAGGAATACAATAAGACTGATCAGAATGAATCAATTGGCTTAAAACTTTACTAAGTCTTATGGCCAAAGCTTTAGAAAAAATTTTGTATTCTGAACATAACAGTGAAACAGGGCGCCAATTGCTGATAAACTGAAGGTCACCTTTTTTAGGTAACAGTGTGATGACTGCTCTTCTGCAGCTCAGTGGTAATAGTCCTCTTTTCAGACTATCATTAAAAACTGCCAGCAAATCCTCTCCTATGACGGGCCATAGAGTTTTATAGAACTCAACAGTTAGCCCGTCAATTCCTGGAGATTTACCATTTTCCATGCTCATCATGGCAGTATGAAGCTCTTGTAATGACAACGTCTGTTGTAGTTCATTGTTGGATTCTTCATCCACCTTTGGCAGTCCTTCCAAGAAATAATCAGCCTCTGCATCCCATTCCACAAGTTCAGATTTTTAAAGGTCAGAATAAAAATCTACAGCACAGCTACGTATATCAGCAGTCTCAGTGAATTCTTGTCCAGTAGCTGACCGTAAAGAATGAATAATTTTACTCTGACCTTTTTTCATTTCCAAATTAAAAAAACATTTCGAAGGAGCATCCATTTGAGCCACAGATTGAAAACGTGAGCGAACTAAAGCTGCTTGTGTTCTACCTCCCAACAGGTCTATCAACATTGCTTTTTTTCCTCTTCAATTCATCAATTTGCTTTTTATTTTTTGTAGAAGCTATTACATCCTGTAAAGCAACAATTTCTAAAATCTTCATTGACTGGGCTATATCTCGAGTAACATTCAGAGTGTACTTTTGACAAAAATCTTTTATAAGAACTTTACCACAATCCCACCATTGTTGTAAAGAAACATAATAATGTTTTTGCTGTTTAAAAGTTTCCCAAAAAAAACTACAATTATCTATAAAATTTGTATCACTTAACAATGAAGAATTAAAGATCCAGTATGCACTCTTACACTTTACACACTTAATTAAAACACTGCACAAAACTAAACTGTGATCAGAAAACCCCACTGGAATAATTTTACAAAATTTGAAAAGATTACGTTGATACTGAACACTGTAAATTCTGTCAAGCCGTGCCAAAGAGATAGAATGTTCAGTGCTATGAGCCCAAGTATACTGTCTGACATCTTGATTCATACTTCTCCATATATCACATAAATCATGCGTTTCAATCAGTTGTATCAGTGTTTTCTGAGAAGCAATATGTGGTTCTATATGATTTCTATCCAACTTATCATTAACGGTACAATTAAAATCTCCACCTATAAATAACAACTCTTCTGGATTTAAACCTTTCAAAACAGCATCTACCTTTTTTTTTTTTTAAAAAGAACTGTTTCTGCTCCTTTATTAGGTGTATATAAATTCATGAGCACCATAGTAGTTTTCTCAAATTTTACTTTAATTTTTAAAAACCGACCTCCAATTATTTCATCAACTACACAAGATAAAGGTAAAACATTTTTGGAAAATAAAACAGCAACCCCTCCACTAATAGAGGATTTATGACTTAGGACAATTTGTCCATCCCATTCTTTTCTCCAATCTGTCTCATTTTTAAAATCACTGTGTGTTTCCTGTAGAAACACAATATCAATTTGCTTTTGTCTAATAAACTCAAATAACATCATTCTTTTATGACCGTCTCTGGCACCATTTAAATTTAAAGTTCCGATTTTAAAATTTGTCATAATTATTTTAGAGGCCAGAGCAAAAAAATAAATAAAAGTTGCCAAAAGAACTATTTTTGGCAGAATTTTAGAAGTTAACAGCTTCATCATCCTTGGTAGACTTTTTTTTTAAAGTTTGTTCACAAGTTTCCTAAGACGGTAAACCTCTACATCTTGAAAAGCTCCTTCTTTCATTAGATACCTTACATCATTTATGAACTGTTTGCAATCAGGAAAAAAATCTTCAACTTGCACTCCTTTCATTCCCTTTGTATCTTGCAGAAATCTGCTAATGTCATCCGCTCTATACAAGCAAATCAAGTTTTCATTTTGAGAACTAACAGACAGATCTGAACACTGAGACATGTTTGAATCAGAGGAATCTCTATCACTGTCTGAACCCACATTCTCACTACCACCATCATCTTTCTTGACTTGTTTAATAGCCTTTCCACAGCTTTTTTTCTTTCTTTTAACCGGGATTTTAAAGACAGTTTCTACTTCCTCAAAATCAACATCATTGTCTTCGACAACCATTTCTCCAGCGTCTGCCGCCGCCACACAAGCGTTTTCAGAATGTTCAGACTGCTCACCGGACATCAGAAGAGTCCCATGTTTACTAGACTCAGTAACACTCTCTGTTGTATCAGATTCGATCTCCGCAGCTACAGCAGCGATCGGCTCGTGTGCAGCGGCTTCTACTGTACTGTCAGTCTCCGCGTCACCCGCGATCCCAGCCGGAGAAAGAGCAGAAACTACATGTTCTGAGTTTGTGCTCGTACCTGCTCTGTTTCCTAAGACGGTAAACCTCTACATCTTGAAAAGCTCCTTCTTTCATTAGATACCTTACATCATTTATGAACTGTTTGCAATCAGGAAAAAAATCTTCAACTTGCACTCCTTTCATTCCCTTTGTATCTTGCAGAAATCTGCTAATGTCATCCGCTCTATACAAGCAAATCAAGTTTTCATTTTGAGAACTAACAGACAGATCTGAACACTGAGACATGTTTGAATCAGAGGAATCTCTATCACTGTCTGAACCCACATTCTCACTACCACCATCATCTTTCTTGACTTGTTTAATAGCCTTTCCACAGCTTTTTTTCTTTCTTTTAACCGGGATTTTAAAGACAGTTTCTACTTCCTCAAAATCAACATCATTGTCTTCGACAACCATTTCTCCAGCGTCTGCCGCCGCCACACAAGCGTTTTCAGAACGTTCAGACTGCTCCCCGGACACCAGAAGAGACTCAGTAACACTCTCTGTTGTATCAGATTCGCTCTCCGCAGCTACAGCAGCGATCAGCTCGTGCGCAGCGGCTTCTGCTGCAGACGTACTGGCAGTCTCCGCGTCCCCCGCGATCCCAGCCGGAGCAAGCGCAGAAACTACTGGTTCTGAGTTTGTGCTCGTACCTGCGCTGTCCTTTTTATTAGGACAATCACGAACAAGATGCCCGATTTTACCGCAATTAAAACATTTAATTGTAGTGTCAGATGTTGCAAACACTGTGTAATCGAAACCATCAATTTTGAACTTGAAAATCAAATCGATCTCATCAGTTCCATTTTTCAGCACCATGAAAACGTGTCTTCTAAACGAGACTAGATGTTTTACCAATGGTGACTTGCACCCAAGAGGGATTTTTTTTGATAGGGGAGGTACGTTGGACAGTATAACCTTTTTAGACGGGCTACTCAAAAGCAAAACAGGCACGAGTGAACCATTCAACACTACGCCGTTTTGTACAGCGTCATTTGCCTTTTCAACTGTTCAAAAAAAAAAAGAACAACTGCACTGTTCATCCGCGATGCAGAAACAATATTATCATGTCCCACAATCTCTCCCACCGCTAAACAACACTGTTCCACATTGACTTTAGACTCCACCTTCACTCCATGACGGCGGGTTAAATTATCGTGTTTTGGTTCGTCATGCCTCCCAGCATAACGCTGGTTGCAGACGCAAAACACCCCTAAATGCTAAACAGCCAAACAATTCAACACATAAAAGACAAACACACACAAAAAAGATAGAAGATAGAAAAGTTTTTAGCACACAGCTACCCGCTAAAAAGAGGCATCTGTAAAGGCCGACAGATCCTGGTATTTGAAGATGCTGAAGGAAATGAGGAATCAAGAATATTATCTCTGAACGTATACCATAATGGCACTGCCATGATCCAAGACTCAGAGCCTGCCCTCCAAGCATTTACAGTTGCCTTTATACAAATTAAACAGCAGGCACATCTTAATACAAGTTTCATGCAGGATCATAAAGATATAAATACAAACTCTCTTCATGTAAAAGACATCCAAAAGAACACAACAACTGCAACAGCCTTAATTCAATCTCCCATGTCAAAAATGAAAGAGAAATTTTCAATCCTGGAAATAGATGTGGTGGAACTAAAATAATTAATAATGTCCCAGCTAACAGTGACTTGGAGCAGCTTAAAAAGGACATGATGAATTTAAAACAAGAGACTGAATACCTGCAGAGAAACAAAGAACAAATGTCAAAGGAGCTTCACCAAGCTAGTGAAGAGCTGAAGGAATTAAAATTAACTTTCAGAAGACAGATAACAGAAATGAAAACAGAAATGCAGGAAGAACTGTCTGTGTTGAAATCAGAACTTCGAAAGAAGGATGAACGTATAAATAATATGAAGGAAAAACTTCTTCATGTTTCATCTTCCAAAGAATCTCACACTGAACACCTGACCTGTCTAGAGACCCCCACTGACAATCAGCAATCACCTGCAGCGGATGAGCCTCGCTCTTCATCAGATCCACAGACCAAAGTCCACCGCACTGCTCCAGACAACCCCACCCAAACAGAAGCTCTTATTCTCATCGACTCCAATGGAAAATATATAAATGAGGAACTGTTATTTCCAAAAATGAAAGCACAAAAATGTGGTGCCCAAATACAAGCAAGACTCTTCAGATCTTATCTGATAAAAATCTGAATGAAACTTACAAGCACATCATAGTTCACACAGGGACCAATGACTTACGAGCAACGAAGGACAATGTGGCTCCTCTGCTCAGAGAGGTGGCCATCAGAGCCTTAGAACGCTTCCCAGAAGCTAAAATAACTCTGTCCACGTTACTGCCACGGAGTGATGTGCCTTTTCACGTGACCAGGGCTGGATTTATTCATAGGCATTCTAGGCACGTGCCTATGCTCGCTCGTCCAGGGGAGGCCCAAACACAATGAAGAGATATATAATATTTTGTTATACTATGGGCTATCTACAACAATAAAAGAACCAAAACCTCAGAAGACATTGAGCAAATAAATAACAAAAAATAGGGTAAAAATGACAAACTATTTCCATGTCTTCCACCTTTTTTTGTACGGAAATCACGCTTTCTCCAGTTCTCTCTCAGAGGCACACACAGACACGCACTCGCGCACACACATGGACAGAAACTTGTCAACACCGCCCTGCGAATTTATCAATAAAATAGTTTCGCAGCTGAAAAGCTACATGACATTTCTCAGTAGGAAGGTTCTTGAAGCAGTTTAACTTAAAGATTCACTATTGGATGCTGCTGATGTCTGTCAGTTATTTCTCTGAATAAATTATGATGTGTATATTTTTAATGTCCTGATTGAGCAACATCTATTTCAGAAATGTTATCCTCTGGTCTTGTTTCTGTTAACAGTAAGTATAATTGATGTTGGCAACACTTTTTAATGAATACTGTGGTTAATAGCTAGTGCATTACAAATGCTTTTGTATTATGAAGAAAAATGACAAACATACTATAGATTTATAAAATTAACTGTCAGTGACCAATTTAAAATGTTTATTTGTTGTCTGATTTGGACATTTTTATCTTGTATCTGACATTTTATGTTACAAGTTAATCTTATGTTATGAGAAATGTTATCTGCTAGTCTTCACGGTGTATGATTTTCAATCATCCAAGGTGTAGTTGATGTTGGTAACACTTTTTAATGTATACTGTATTGTAGCTAATAGTTGTAGTGCATTACAAGGCATTTGTGTCATCTAATCATCTAAATTAAATTTATGAAATTGAGATTTAGAACGTTTTGTTGTGCCTCTGTGCATGCATTGTTCTCTACCCTGACAACATTTGACAAATTAAATTGCTAACATTTTTACATCTGTTTATTTAAATTTTGTAGAATTACAAATTGATGGCAATGCTTATTATTTTTGTCATATTAACACAATTAGCAGTTTCTGATAATTTTCAGTTACACATGTTTAAATGACACGTTGTGTGTTAAATTATATTACACAGTAGATGTGTGATCCATCTTAACACACAAATTGTTAAATTTGACAACATATGTTGTCCCTGAGCACACTCACCACATGTGTCATTTTTAACATCTCTTTTTGCAGTGCAGTAACGGAACATCTCGCTCTTCAAACGAAAAGAAACAAAACAAAAAAACAACAGCATTATTTCTAGAGGTGGCTGATATATTGAATATTACTGGTGGTTATAATATCGATTATGTGCATTAAATATTACAAGATCGGATCTTTGAATTTTGTTAATGTAAAATATTGTATTTTCAGCAGCCGGATTTGTTTGGTCCACACATGCGATCACATTCCGATATCAGAATGTAGACAGATAAATTATAGGACACGATTAATTATTGTGCGTGGTTACGTATTATTTCAAGCTTTCCATTTCTGTTCAAGTTCAAATTGTTCTAATTCGTTGTGTAGTTAGTCCAAAGATTATAGTTAGACTCATTCACCTAACTAAAAGTCATTTTCACAGTGCAGTGTATAATAGAAACCAAATGTCAAGTCAAGTCAAGTCACCTTTATTTATATAGCGCTTTAAACAATACAGATTGTGTCAAAGCAACTGAACAGCATTAATTAGGAAAATAGTGTGTCAATAATGCAAAATCACAATAGTAAACATTCATTTTTCAGTCAAAGACAGTTCATCATTGAATTCAGTGATGTCATCATCCAGCTCAGTTCAGTTTAAATAGTATCTTTGCAATCAAGTCAACTTTATCGCTGGAAATGAAGTGTCCCCAACTAAGCAAGCCAGAGGCAACAGCGGCAAGGAACCAAAACTCCATCGGTGACAGAATGGAGAAAAAACCTTGGAAGAAACCAGGCTCAGTCGGGGGGCCAGTTCTCCTCTGACCAGACGAA
>NW_015506111.1:483906-484777 GCF_001515645.1 Sinocyclocheilus grahami | reverse complement strand
ATGTTTCTAAGATTGAAGAATGCTGTTTTTGTAACATGGGAAATGTGATTTTCAAAAGACAAGTTGCTACACCCAGATTTTTGACTGTAGAGGAGGTAACCGTGCATCCGTCTAGTTGCAAATTGTAATCCACGAGATTCGTTGTACTGTCTTTTGGTCCAATAAGTAATATCTCTGTCTTATCTGAATTTAATAGGAGAAAATTATTGGTCATCCAATCTTTTACATTTTTAACACACTCTGTTAGCTTAGATAATTTAGAAGTTTCATCTGGTCTTGTTGAGATATATAGTTGAGTATCATCGGCATAACAGTGGAAACTAATCCCGTATTTTCTAATAATATTACCAAGGGGCAACATGTATATTGAAAATAGCAGAGGACCTAGGACAGATCCTTGTGGCACTCCATATTTTACTGGTGATAATTGAGATGACTCCCCATTTAAATGAACAAGGTGGTAGCGATCGGACAGGTAGGATCTAAACCATCTTAAAGCCTGCCCTTGAATACCTGTATAGTTTTGTTAATCGATCTATGAGTATGTCATGATCTATAGTGTCGAACGCAGCACTAAGATCAAGTAAAACTAGCAATGAGATACAGCTTTGGTCTGACGCAAGAAGCAAGTCATTTGTAATTTTAACAAGTGCAGTTTCTGTGCTATTCTGTGCTAATTCTTCATAGAGATCATTTTTTTGCAGGAAGGAGCACAATTGAGCAGACAACTTTTTCTAAAATTTTAGACATAAAAGGAAGATTTGAGATGGGTCTGTAATTTGCCAGTTCATTAGGATCTAGTTGTGGATTCTTAATAAGAGGCTTGATAACCGCCAACTTGAATGGTTTTGGGACGTGACCTAAAGACAAC
>NW_015506111.1:478178-480370 GCF_001515645.1 Sinocyclocheilus grahami | reverse complement strand
GGAACAGTATTGTAAATACAACTTAACCACTGATTTCTAGTCGTGGTCTCTTTTGGAAGGCCAAACAAGGTATTTTCACTTTCACAAAGAAACACACAGCGTCTTCAGGATATGGCGGCGGTGGCAACAATACTACAGTGAGAATAAAAGTTACGCCTTCTTTCTTTGCATGAACATTTGGGCGGCATTATGCAAATCTTCCCACAGAGCAACGTAGGTATGTTGGGGCGTGTTAGAACGAGCCGTTTTAGATAGATGTGGTTAACTCTTAACTTTTATAAAGAATGTCTCTTTGGATTTGAGACTTTAGTCTTTGCAACTTTACAGATCTTCTTTATGTACCAAGAGCTTGTAACACTCCAAAGAGAAAGGAAAAATTGAAATCGCATCATATGACCCCTTTAACTTTTATAAATAATATCTCTTTGGGTTTGAGACTTTAGTCTTTGCAACTTTAGGGATCTTATCTATTCACGAACAGCTTGTAACACGCCAAAGAGAAAGGAAAACTTTAAACCGCATCATATGACCTCTTTTTATACACCCTTTTTACCCATTTAGAATATTTTCAGTGTTTCTTTTAGGTTTCAGAGAACTCATAACAGTAAAATTAAGAACAATAATCATCTTATATATGCATTTCATATATCACATAATGTGAACATGACTTAATGAACTGTTGCAATCGTTCTAACTTATCACTTATTAGCTCTTCGGGATGCATCTGCATTTTTTAAATACAGGAAAGTATATGAAACTCCATTTAATCGACTCTAACTTTTAGAACACACATTTATAACTGATAGACCAGTTTTGTCACATTTCTCACAAATATGTTATATTTGTATTTCGCTCAAATACATTACATTGTAGTCACTGACTACGAGAACACATCTCCATCATTAGCATGGAATGTGTGATTAGTACAAGCGGTGTACAGACTGAACTCAATACAAACTTTTAAACATCCGAAAACAACCACATATTCACACTTTAAAGGATAACATTTGCATTCCTCATAACTTCAATATATTAAGAACGCATATTACATTTACATGAATTTCATACCTGATGAGGGGATATGTGAATTGTTAATAAAACACAGGACACAGAGCTGCTGCTTCCCCATCAGAGTTTCTGTACGTTCTGAGCAGCACGCTCCTTCCCCCAAACAGGTGAACACTTCCCAAGGAAAAAAACAATCAAGCAATCAGTGAATCCTTCAGGCTGAGCAGGGAACATTAATCGTCACAGATAAAACACTATGCACTAGTGCAGGGGTGGCGAACTCCGGTCCTGGAGAGCCGCAGCCCTGCAGAGTTTAGCTCCAACCCTAATTAAAACTCACCTGCCTATAGCTTATTAGTAACAGGTGTTGTTCAGGTGTGTTTGAGTACGGTTGAAGCAAAACTCTGCAAGGCTGTGGCTCTCCAGGGCCGACGTTCGCCACCCCTGCACTAGTGCATTCGGAAAATACATCCACTTGTTTTAACTGATTTGCAGAGTCTTAACCTGTTAAATTGTCCTACAGGTAATCGTGCTCATGAAGAGAAAGCACACAGTTGTCTGGTGCTGACACACCTGCGGCCAGATTGTCCCGCACATCCTCTCCTGAGCTGGCTTCTGTGTTTTGGGGGTTCAGGTTGGTCATGGTCATGAGGATGCTTGTGGAGCACCGCACAGCACTCAACAACATCTGGCACAAAGGCAGGGCTGACTTTCAGGGCCTAGAAGAAAATGGAGCGTCAGAGTGTCTTCAGCATCCCGAAGGCTCTCTTAACGATGTTACGTGCACAAACATGCTTGGTGTTAAAGCGAGCTTATACAGGATTCTGCTCAGGCTCTCTGTATGGGGTGATGAAGCAGATGGGTGCACTCAAACAAGGATACCCATAATCTCTGACAATGCATTTTCCTGCAGGTAGAGACAGGCGGCCAGTGTAAACAGAGCTGTTTTTCAGCACCCTGGCATTGTGCACAGACCTGGGAATACCCAACAAAGATATTGAGGAACTGGTCAGTGATGGCCTGCAGCTGGACAGAGTGAAATAGCTTCCTGTTGAAATCGCATTGACTGTCACTTGCTAGTGATTTGATGCAGATATGACAGACATCTATTGCACCAGCTACCACATGGAAAGCTGGAAACCCAGCCAGCTGGGCAAAACCTGCTCCCACTGCCTCCAGGTCAT
>NW_015506111.1:477259-478168 GCF_001515645.1 Sinocyclocheilus grahami | reverse complement strand
CATTCGGATTCCTATGAAACTTTGAGTCTCGTACCAACTGGGTATACGGATCTCATTCTCACAAACTCATCAGTATTGGTCACCAAACCAAGAGGTAATTGACTAATACTATTTAGATGGCCACCCCATGCTTGCTCATTCTAAAAGTACTTTTATTTAGTCCCCATAGATCTGTATACACTTGAATAAAGCAACATTATCCCAAGACAGAGGTTATGACCACTATTATAGATATAAGCCGACCAATATTACTATCTCTGACAATAGTTTTGGTATGGTCATGCCATGGTTTCCTATGTACACTTAGTAATATTACAATAAACACAGGTAAGGCCTACCTAAATTTAGGTTGGTCGAACAACGAAATTTCCTAAATGGAAATTCCCTTTTTGGCCCTTACAGTCTAAGTACACTTAAACTAATGCCAAGTGTTAGCCGGGTCTCTTTCTCATCTGAACTTTAGTCCGTTACTAACCTGACACAGATATGGGGTAACAAGGATACAACGTGATCTACTAGAGTCAATCTTTTCAGAGTAAACAGAATCAATTAAAAAATGTAACAATTTATTAGCAGTCAGGTAAATATGTATTATGCCAATTCCAAGATATCAAATCAATACAAGACATCAAATTCTCAAAGATAAATCTAAGAGTAAAAGATGCATACCTGACTTCAGAAAAATACATAGTATGGAGTGTGTGGACTGTTTATACATTCATGTTGTGTATAGGTGCATTTGTACAGAACCTAATGAAACGAGGGTGCACTAGCAGTTCAGCAGTGTTGGGTATCGTGTTCACATCATTTGCTCTAATGGTTAAACCATGAGGGATTTGCGCCCTAATTGCTTGAGTGCAAACCGATGCCTGCAACTACACCCTGATATGGGCCATTGACGAAAATCTG
>NW_015506111.1:475441-476345 GCF_001515645.1 Sinocyclocheilus grahami | reverse complement strand
TTTTACTGTTGTTGTTTTTTGGGCTTGACAGCCAGTCTATAAATTCATAATAATTGCATGGAATTGCATCAGCAGTTTTCTAAATATTTTGCTCAAGAAAAGAAAGAAAGTCAAAAGAAAGTCATGGGTTTCAGACACAATGAGGGTGAGTAAATGATGACAGAATCTTTTTTGGGAGGGTGAACTATCCCTTTAACTCTTAAATGCAGAAAGGTTCTGATTTTTAGGCCACATCACCGAGCACTGTTTAACAGCCATGATGTCGACGGAGAGCTCCAAGCTCCAAGCTCCAAGCTCATTAGGATCCTCTGCCTGTTAGAGTTGTCACATTAGACCCAAATTGATTAATTGAAAACAAGAACCCACAGGGAGGATTCAGAAGTGCTGTATGAGTGGCTTCCATCATTATGCTTCCATAAATAGACTTTATAATTATTCCATCCCCTTTGCGTCATGCAAAACTCCTACCCTGCTTTCCCAGCAACAACCCTTCAGAACACGTTATGCTTATTTTTGCATTTGCATTTATTATGCCTTTTTCATTACATCTATAAGGAAACAGTACCAGATATGTTTTGGCTACTGCATTAGTTTGTGTCTTCCTCATTAGGGGACATGTGCATTCAAACTTTTAAGCCTTGCTTGTTTTTAAGGAGGGGAATTACATAGCGACACAATGCACTAGGGGTGGACAGTCAAATTAAAACACATATAAGCCCAGTGCACATCTCTCCTCCACTCAAGCGTGAATGGTTTCCAAAAGTATCTTCATTCAACTGAGTGGGATGGGGTAAAAAATAAAAAAATAAATATATAAATGAGAAGAGGGAAAAAAAGTGTTTTAAAATGCATTGCAGTCTAAATTGCATGGAATGTCATGCACCCTTGTCAAACATTTTGATTG
>NW_015506111.1:474378-475431 GCF_001515645.1 Sinocyclocheilus grahami | reverse complement strand
TAGTAAACACATATTAATACTAGTTTGCCTTTATTTCCATTGTCTTTAGGATTTTGAATCACTGAACTACAAAGAATCATTTCAGCACCATGAGCAGAGATCATTTCATTCTGTGTGTATTTCATTTTCGCTGCTATACTTACAAATGAGGCGAAACTGTAGGCAACTTACAACAGGCGAACTATTATATATATCAAATGCATATGATATGACCACATTATGACTTATTATGATGAGGAATAAGAAAAATAACTGTTGGACAGCTATACAGAGGGATAATGGTTGGAAATCTAGTCCTCTTTAATCCGTTTATTGTGTGTCTAATCTGTAGAATAACTCCTGTAAACTTAAAATTTAATTAGTTCTTAATTAATTTAATTAGTTCTTAATCATCTTAGTTCTACTTGCATTGACTCCACGAAGCCAACATGACTTCATCATATAATGATGAGACCAGGAGTGATATATCAGAATCTCTGGAAGTCTGTGAATTCCAGGGACAATATGGAGATCCAGGAGGTTACTACAAATCCAAAAGCCTGCCCGTTCTTAACAGGGACTGTCCTACCGTTAATGAGTCATTGGAACCGAGGCTGGTCAGTATGACGCAGACTTTAGTAAAAACAGACCAGGGCTTGCCGTTCAATGAGCTGCAACAGAAAGGAGACTTGAGTGAACTGGATTCACCCACCAGGACAGATTTATCCCCTTCCATGTCCAGTATGGTGGGTCTTAGCAGCTCTATGAGAACTGAATCCAACCGAGCAGGTGGCAAAAAGATAGGCTTTTCATTGGCAAGATTCATCCGCTTTCCTGTGAGGAAGTACGTGAGGGTGATTCTTTCAGACTCTAGGTGTTTTCTGTTCTGTATGTGTTACCTGACGTTCATCCAGTCTTTGATGGTCTCGGGCTACCTTAGTAGTGTCATCACCACTATAGAGAAGAGATACAGCCTTAGAAGTTCAGAATCGGGACTGCTGGTTAGTTGCTTTGACATTGGAAGTCTTCTGGTGGTGGTCTTCATCAGTTATTTCGGGGGTCGAGGCCAGAGGC
>NW_015506111.1:473351-474368 GCF_001515645.1 Sinocyclocheilus grahami | reverse complement strand
ACGCATGCAGGGCAGAATTAGGCAAATATCCTCTAATCATAAAGAAACAAAAAAGGGCAATTAAATTCTGGAAACATCTGAAGCCCTCCAATACCAAGAGATGAGCAAAGAAAGCAAGCCCTTCCCTCAGCTGATCCAGAGCTTCAGTCCTGATGCTTCACTAACATCTCCTGCTGCTCTGCATCACAACATCAGAATCAGTCAGATTACTGCACAGATCAAACAGAGCTACATCACTCACTGGCAAACCCAAACACAACAGCAGAGTAAAGTGCAATGCTATCTGGCCCTAAAGAGAGAGTACAGTATGGCAGAGTATCTGTACACAGTGTCAGATAAGAAACTGAGAAGCACTTTGACCAGATACAGACTCAGCGGACACAAGCTGATGATAGAGACGGGCAGCCACAGAATAACATGGCTGCCACCTGAACAGAGATTGTGTTCACACTGTGATCTGAATCAGATGGAAATAGAACTGCACTTCCTAACAGAATGCCCCAAATACACAGATATACGGACAGTGTTCTACGATAAAATACAGCAGATCCATCAGACATTTCAAACTCTCTCAGACCAGGAGAAAGTGTCGTATCTGTTAGGAGAACAGAAGAACTGCTGTGTGTTTGCTGCTCAATATGTGTCTGCCTGTCACCACAGAAGAGAAAACACTCACCCTGCCCTGATCTGATGTTTCCAGCACATCTACATTATATTACGCCAAATTACTGTATTATATTACTTAGATGTATATTTTGCTTCTGTAAATCTGTCTAATCCCTTACATATTTTTATTTCTAGTTTATATACTTACATACATTAGTAATTCATTTTGCACTACGTGTTTAATACTTTTTATATATTATTATTATTATTATTACTATTGTTATTATTCTTTTTCTTTCTGTTAATGCATGTGTACTATTTGTAAACAGTCCAGCTGCAATTGCTTTGGCAATACAAATGTATAATTTTTGTCATGCCAATAAAGCACTCTTAAATTGAAATTGAAATTGA
>NW_015506111.1:472303-473330 GCF_001515645.1 Sinocyclocheilus grahami | reverse complement strand
GAGAGAGAGAGATTTTTTTGATTTTTACAATCACTTTATAAAAACAATTGTTCTTCAAACATTACATCACTTTACACATAAAAGGAAAATAAAAAATTACATATTTACATCAACTCTCTTATAAAAACAATTTTTCCATCAACAACTGAACATAGAGCATTACAACACCACTGAATTTCAAAAACATTTATCTTACTCGTTAATCTATGAAAATTAAAGTCAATAAGGATTCTTGCTTTTACCATATTTTTAAAAATAAAAACAACATCTTGACCTGACTTCTCTTCTATCTTATTTCTCCTAGTAATATAGAGAGCATATTTTGCTTGTCCCACAATAAAATTAATAACATGACATTTTGACTTTTGTTTTGGACTATAAAAAAAGCCAAGAATAAAATCTTGCTTTGTAAAACAAATATTAAAATAATCAAAAAGAACTTTTAACAAGTCAAAAAGAGGGTTAAGTCGATTACAGTCCATAAAACAATGAAATATGGTCTCTCGTTCCAAACAAAAAGGGCATTTGTCACTTACGGTGGGGTTTAAAATAGACACAAAGGCATTCACAGCAATAGCTCCATGTAAAATTCGCCATTGTAAATCACCAAGTTTTTTTGTTAATGGTGGTTTGTAAATTGCTCTCCAAACAGGCTTAATTTCGGAATTAATCCCTAATTTTTCTCTCCATACTGTATCTGTTTTAATACTTAAATTACGTTGATAAATAACTTTCACAATGCATTTATACAGCATTTTCCCTTCTACTGTACAAAAATCAATATATTTATTAATTCCTATGTTTAACAGAGGGCTAGTAAAACAAGACCCATCTATAGCGGGGGAAATTTCAATATCTGGGAAAAGATCTTTACTGTCAGGGATTAAAGTCCCTGCACCAAACTCTTCTAAAAGTATCTTCTCTTCATCAGTTAAAATCATAGTAAATTTATCAAGAAACCTCTTAGTAAAACGTATTGATTTAACCCCTAAAAGGGTTGCAATTTGTTCAGGTCTCTGTAAATCAT
>NW_015506111.1:470140-471545 GCF_001515645.1 Sinocyclocheilus grahami | reverse complement strand
AGAAGAAATACATTTAAAATCATTAACAATTTTTCCTAACTTATATACATCATCCTTTCCGTTTACAAAAACAATAACATCATCAGCATAAGCAGAAAGATATAAAGGATTATTACAAGCAGGGAAAACCAGACCTTTTAAATGACCTCGTAACTTTTGAAGTAAAGGTTCAATGGCTAGGGAATACAGCATACCAGACATGGCACATCCCTGTCTAACTCCCCTCTGAACTTTGAACGGAGCACTCAAACCACCATTAATCTTAAGAACACTCTCAATGTTACAGTACATAGCCTTAATCATTGATATAAAAGAAGGGCTAAACCCAAAAGCCTCTAAAGTATTCCATAAAAACAGATGTTCAACTCTGTCGAAAGCTTTCTCTTGATCGAGAGAAATCAAACCAGAGTTAATTCCCAAGAGTTTAGAAGCATCCAAAACATCTCTAATTAAAGCAATGTTATCCAAAATAGACCTGTTAGGAATACAATAAGACTGATCAGAATGAATCAATTGGCTTAAAACTTTACTAAGTCTTATGGCCAAAGCTTTAGAAAAAATTTTGTATTCTGAACATAACAGTGAAACAGGGCGCCAATTGCTGATAAACTGAAGGTCACCTTTTTTAGGTAACAGTGTGATGACTGCTCTTCTGCAGCTCAGTGGTAATAGTCCTCTTTCCAGACTATCATTAAAAACTGCCAGTAAATCCTCTCCTATGACGGGCCATAGAGTTTTATAGAACTCAACAGTTAGCCCGTCAATTCCTGGAGATTTACCATTTTCCATGCTCATCATGGCAGTATGAAGCTCTTGTAATGACAACGTCTGTTGTAATTCGTTGTTGGATTCTTCATCCACCTTTGGCAGTCCTTCCAAGAAATAATCAGCATCTGCATCCCTTTCCACAAGTTCAGATTTATAAAGGTCAGAATAAAAATCTACAGCACAGCTACGTATATCAGCAGTCTCAGTGAATTCTTGTCCAGTAGCTGACCGTAAAGAATGAATAATTTTACTCTGACCTTTTTTCGTTTCCAAATTAAAAAAAAATTTCGAAGGAGCATCCATTTGAGCCACAGATTGAAACCGTGAGCGAACTAAAGCTCCTTGTGCTCTACCTCCCAACAGGTCTATCAACATTGCTTTTTTCCTCTTCAATTCATCAATTTGCTTTTTATTTTTTGTAGAAGCTATTACATCCTGTAAAGCAACAATTTCAGTTTCTAAAATCTTCATTGACTGGGCTATATCTCGAGTAACATTCAGAGTGTACTTTTGACAAAAATCCTTTATAAGAACTTTACCACAATCCCACCATTGTTGTAAAGAACCATAATAATGTTTTTGCTGTTTAAAGGTTTCCCAAAAAAAACTAAAATTATCTATAAAATTTGTATCACTT
>NW_015506111.1:465915-467184 GCF_001515645.1 Sinocyclocheilus grahami | reverse complement strand
AAACTCGTGGTATTGATACGCAAAAATGGACGTTGGCGTGCATATTACACGCATGTGTTTGGCGTGCATATAATACGCAGTTTTTGCGTACATATGATACGCATCTACCACACAACCCTAAACCTACCCATCGCGTAGCATATACACGCCAAAGTCCATTTTTGCGTATCAATACCACGGGTTTTCGTTTTTATTTTCCACTTCACATTTTTCACCACTCTGTTGAGGTCAGTGGTTAAAACTTTAAAAGTGCTCTCCGAGTGTCATGATCCCTGTCTGTGTTCCCCTGTCTTGAGTTTAGGCTGAAAAAGGGATACAGCTGCGGCACGACCACATCAATATTGCGTAATTTCTGTCACGCTGAACAACAATAATTAGGCCTACTGTAATAAGTAAGTAACTTTATTGTAAGGGGTAGGTTTAGGGTGGAGGTAGATGTTGTGTTTCTCAAATAAAGAGGCTGTTTCTCATTAAATACTGCCGACATTTTAATAACAACAAATATTTACATCATTTCACAGCGTGTCGCTTTCCTCATTGTGCTCTTTATATCATTAATCACATACTGAACTCTAGTAGTAACAACAGCAATAACGATCACATTTAAAATAGTACAGTAGGTACGCCACCTAATTTACTTTCCGGCGATGATTTGTCTTCTAACCACACACAACACTTTCGGTTGTGACTCCTCATCTTATACTGCGTGTTGTTGCTTTATAGTGGATCGCTTTCTGGAGGGCACTGTGGGACGGGCTTGACTGACAATTGGCCAACTTTCAACACATTGGACCAATAAACATGTAGATGACATACATTGGCACTCCACGCCTAGCTAACTATCAGGGGAAGTATTATATTTGAGTATGAAGCATTCTTCTATTATATTGCTTATTCTGTGCTCTGGGTGAAGCAGGCTATTCCTCCAAGTCCAGGGAAGAGAGTTCATTTCTCACATCGAGCATGCACAACTCCGGTACAACAAGTGAGTCAGTTAACTATTGTGCATTTTATTAAAACTTTCATAAACTGTAAATTTGTAAAAAAAAAAAAAAGTAGGAAAAAAAGTAGAGTGAAGTTTAAAGTATTTGTGTGCAAAATATATGTTGTTTATTGTATCTAAATATTACTGTTGACTGTAACACGTGAACTGTTAACAAGAAAGTTACTGGGGTAAAAATTAACATCAGCAATTCTGAACGGGTTGTCTTGTGTTATGAAGTGTAGCAACTCCGTGAAGTTGGCCCCCCACCCAACGCAAAAGTCGCA
>NW_015506111.1:458603-460949 GCF_001515645.1 Sinocyclocheilus grahami | reverse complement strand
AGGTGTAGATGGTAATAAAACATAGCTAAAACATCTAATAGGTAGCCTACAAAATGTACTTTCTGGCCAGGCCCGTGGAAAAAAAGCCCATGGACAGGTTATTGCTGACAGGACATTCGGTAACGCAAAAGCAAAAAAATATCATATATACTATATAGATATTATCCATCAGAAACCTTATCAACGCTGTCAGAAACAGTAGCATTTAACACTAGTACACAGATCTAGAACAAGTACAGAATGAGATGAATAGCAAACACTAGCCGTGAAAAACTCTATGCTATTTCATTCAGTAGCTAGTAGTACATTTTCACAAAGTCATGCTAAAGACATTCATAAGAGCACTAGACAAAGTTGTCATCTATATTAGCAATGATTATTAACAAAAACTATAACAGTAGTATTGTTTCATGATTAATAAACAACTGATAAAATGATCCTCCCCTATAGTAAAATATTAACCCATTTTAATGCAGTATCATTTAACAATGTTCATTTCTCCAAAACAGAGAAAACATCTTTTACAAACATCTACACGTCTGTCTCTTTTAAAGTGTTTAGTGTATATAATGAGTTGTATTTGTAGTATTTGTGTTATAGCACAATTCTTAACCCCACTCCAGACCCTTATACGCCCATGTTTCCAGGCAATGGCTTTTCTTCTAACCTCAACCTCTCTGATTATTCTTTCACTTCCTTCCGTTTTTCTCTGAGCATCGCCTTTGGTTTGCGAGCATCGCGCTTTGGTTTGCATGAGTCATAATAATAATATAATGTCTGGGTTTGAATGCAGTCTATGGTTTTTACACACCTGCTGGACTGTTTGGCCAGTTGCCTTTCAACTACTTTTACCAATAAGAAACTCTCCTTCCACCCTCATGCGCTTAATGTAGTGCTGCATTCATATAAATGATAATTTTGGCAAAATCTCACCTGGAGTAAGTCAGTCTGCCCTTTATAGGAACCCAAATCATGTAACATTTCCATTTTATTATTGCCCACTTGTATAACCTTCCAAAACACCCTCTACTCCTCCCTATGCTGACTTTATAATCCAAGCACCAGAAGAAGATGTGGTGGGGATGTTGATTTCTCCAGTTATTCCAAGGTGTTGAATCCATTCACTAAAAGATGAATTCAGCAACTCTTTCTGTAGGTTCTATTCTATCATTACACCACAAGATGGAGAACAACGAGTGTCTTTCTGTGTGTTGAGAGACCTGGGCCCTGCCTGAAAACCTCAATGAAACCAGAGTCAGAGAGACAGCCATTCTTCATAACACTAGTAAAGGACTTCACCCCCCAAAAACCTCACTTTGTCACTCATAAAACAATGATTTAAAAACACTTTTAGACTTGGAATATATCTCAATATTGTTAAGAAAATGTGGTCTACTTTCATGATGTTTGTCACTGACGAACATAGAGCTGTTTCATCTTCAGCACCAAAATAAATATCTTTCATGAAGTAAGTCACTGACGAACATAGAGCTGTTTCATCTTGAGCACCAAAATAAATATTTGAATGATTAAATGAATAATTATTCACTCATTCATAATGCATAGGTATTGTTACCTCCAGACCAAGAAAAAAAAAGACAAGAGAAAACACAGGCCTACACACACAAAGACAGACACAGAGCAATAACAACGCTTGAATGAGCTGGATTTTTGAACGGATGAAAGGGCGTTTCATGATGCCGCCACATGTGGAAATCGAATATTAAAGCTCAATAACGATCAATTATCTACCCCGAACCTAAAACTAGGGATGGCTGATCGGTGTCGAGATCCCGAAGCGCAGATGTTTCCAAACACTGCTCCAAAGTGTGAGTCACAACACTCATGTCACGTGACTAAAGCCGAATCAAAGCATCGGGGCGTTTCACACGTGTTCCGAGACCCGAATCTGCTTTTGATCGACAGCGTCGGGAACAAACCACACAATCGCACATCTGTCTTAACCTAACTCCCGCAAAGTATAAAAGTGGAGTTAATGCAGCAGAATAATGCACCTGCACAACATATAAGTTATAAGTCGCCAATTCGCTTAAAGGCACAATATGTAATTTTCGCAGCTAGAGGGCGCATATTCAAAACAAACAAAAAAAGGCGTAGTTTGATGACGCTGTGACTGAGTGTGGAATCATGGGAGTTTGGTCTTTATCCCCACAGCCGACGCAATCTGACGGGACTCGGGCAGAAATCATGTTCATGGATTAGCTAATGATTTATTAACATAGTAGAATGAAGCAGGGTGAGGCTGAACGCCGTCGAAGCGAAACGAGGCCGCTGAACGAGCGTGACACGACACAAGCAGCGGAGCTTTTATTATGCCACAGTCGA
>NW_015506111.1:455252-458524 GCF_001515645.1 Sinocyclocheilus grahami | reverse complement strand
AGACACGGTCCGTGTCACTAGTTAAAATCGCTTATTTCTCTGGATTTAAACATTCTTCGAAATATTTGGGATAATGCAAGTAGACAAGTCAGCAAAATATATAACACTGCTCTAGTGGTTTTTCTACATATTGTGCCTTTAACTGATTCGCTGTCAGTGCTGTTTCAGAGCAATACTTGAACCTGAGCACTAGATGTCACCGTAGAGACGGGTGTCGAATTGTTGCACATTTGCTTCGTCTGTTTCAGTGTTTCATGAAGCCTCTGCACACCACTGCCTAAAACCAGAACATAGTGATGGCGAGATGAAGCCTCATGAAGCAATGAAGTGTTCAGCCAAGTGGTTGACAAAAGGGTTCATTTCTCGAGGCTTCAGTTGCTCACAGTATCACCTGGTGACCAAAGAGTGTAAAACAAGCAGATGCACTACAGATGACCTGATGTCATCCCATACACTGTATTTTGCGCCAGTTAAGGCTTAGAAATAACGGTGAAGGAAAAAAAAAAATCCATTAAGACCAATCTATTTAAATGAATGTGTATTTTCTAGTGGTGTATATATAACGATTGCATAACATAATATAACATAACTGTGTAATAAACGTATTGGCTTGAAATGAATGGTGCTATCAAATGTGTGTAAATCAAATCTTTGCTCATAATAGGCAGGAGGGGCAATATTAGTCTAAAACTGGAAAGCGGCTGGGTTTAACAGGGCAGAGGACTGAATTTAGATTCGAACCCCTGATTCACTGAAAGCTGCCGGGATTTCTCGACACAGAATGTAACATAACTACCAAAAAAATCAAACCGCATTACATCAACTCTTTATCAAACGCTTTAACACTGAACAACAAAATTCATGCATGGTGCACCCACTGCAACCGAATTTAGTTCGACATCAAAGTATCGCGAGAGCGACTCGAAAGCATACGGAGCTATCGCGGTACTTTGATGTCACACACCGATCTGTCTTTCTTCTGTAACTCCTGCAGCCATGATGCTGCCTGTTCGACAGTCGTTTTACTCCATGTTGGGAACCTTCTCTATCGCAGTAAGTCAAGTAAGTCAAGAATTTTACCATCTGAAAGTAGGCTATTGAATCTGAACTAATTTAGTATTCGCAAAACATATTTATATAATATGAGCTAGATTAATAACAAAAAATCTGACGTAGATTAATGCTGTGCATTGCCTATGGCATGTTTAGGAAACAGTAGAGCTACAATATGGTATACAAGCTCACATCGACGGTCGAAATTAAGTAAGTCGTTTTCCTGAGTAGCAGTTTGGTTGGCTGTGAAACTGGACCCAGGATGTCACAAAAAGGACTATCTGATACAATAGTAAACTTTTTTTTTGCATATTTCTAACTAACATGCATTGCTCCAATACAAAAGCCGATCGGTGCTCAAAAGGAAGTAAGT
Source organism: Sinocyclocheilus grahami (assembly GCF_001515645.1). Taxonomy (NCBI): domain Eukaryota; kingdom Metazoa; phylum Chordata; class Actinopteri; order Cypriniformes; family Cyprinidae; genus Sinocyclocheilus; species Sinocyclocheilus grahami. The sequence goes on along the minus strand of NW_015506111.1, from coordinate 457,098 downwards.
ACTACGCACCAAAAGCTGGGCGTCATCTTCAGCGCAAGAGTGGGACCTCAGTCACAGCTGCTTTAAAAGGGGAAAGTTTCAGTATTTGGTGTGCAGTGCTGTGGCTGATGAAGTCGACAGATCAAGCCCACAATATAAGTAGCGGGACACCGACAAGGGTTTTTACATTCAAGCGCTGTCTATTGAAACTAATCTGGAAGGTTTTCTGGAACCCAAAGATGACATTCTTTCTTGTCTTCGTATTCATTTCAGGTAGGTAGAGTTAGGGGTTAACGGAGAGTTGCTGGTTTTTTATTCAGCTGTAAAACTGCGCTGTGCGTTCACTATGTGGGCTTGTTATTTCAAGTCGCTTAAAGACTGAAGCAGTGCTGGAGACTCTGTGAGGAAGATTGCATGTGTCTGTGTAACGTGTGTTGTGTCTTTCTTTGTATTCAGAGCAGAATATCTGTCTGTGACAGCCCCGTTTACACCAAGAACGATAACTATAACGATAAAGATATTAGCGATATCGTCTGTTTATTCTGAGCGCATGTTGGATTCTGATTGGGTTTGTATCGTTCATCAGCTGCAAACAAATCGTTCTGAAAGTGATTCCAAAGATATCGTTTCTCTGTGCCTTTATCGTTATAGCTGTAGTGTGGACTCTGCTATTCTTTAATACTGATTAATACTTAATACTGAATACTTCTCAATTGATAATGAATCATTATTTTAGCGCAAAATATTGTTTTATTTGTGAACGTAGCCTGCTGATGAAGGCTTTACGACCAAGCGGAATCCTCTGCTATGGCGTTATTTTAATGACAAATGTCGAGAGCGCATTACTGTAGTGCGAAAGCACATTAATATAATGCACGAGTGTGAATCTCTCCGCTCGTGCGTGGATTTCTTTTGCTCTCGCACAAAATCGGACGCACGCGCTCAGATACACGCTGCCCGGAGAGAGTGCGCGCACTTAAAACGTGTCTCTCCTCTCACTCAAACTGTGTCCTGTGCACTCTCAAAGCTCTGTGCTCATGCACTATAGATATGAATTATTTTCGCACCTCAATTAAACGTTGTCAAAACTTATCACTATGCACTTTTAAAAAGCAGCCTAGTCTCAAAACAGATTTGTGCAGGGCCTTTCCTTGATTTTTTATTGTTGTATTTTTGTTTTAACATAAACTGGTTATTGTAGCTACTTTGTTTTACCATATCACTTTTATGTTTGTATATTGATCTTTTCTGCGAATGCAATACAATACATGCTCTAATAGCATCGCTGTTGGGACATTTATTGGGAGTTTTTTTTTAATCCAGTGTTTGGTGTCAGTTCTGATGTGTTTTTTCCCCCTTTTTTTTCTTTCATGAAAATCCACTTAATATTAGCTACACATTCAATGGCACTCTCCTCTAAAACAGTGCATATACAGTTATATGACAGTTACATGTAATTACATTGTCTGCAAATGCATTAATCCCATAAAATAGAATGTAGTAATGTTATGGCAAATATGAAACATTCATTATAGTGTTATATTTGGTCTCCAAATCGTAAGTATCGGTTTAGGGAATAGTGCATCTGACCCATATCTAAATAGTTCTGTCTTAAATCAGAAGATTTAAGATTAAAGATTGAGGTGCGAAAATAATTCATATCTATAGTGCATGAGCACAGAGCTTTGAGAGTGCACAGGACACAGTTTGAGTGAGAGGAGAGACACGTTTTAAGTGCGCGCACTCTCTCGGGCAGCGTGTATCTGAGCGCGTGCGTCCGATTTTGTGCGAGAGCAAAAGAAATCCACGCACGAGCGGAGAGATTCACACTCGTGCATTATATTAATGTGCTTTCGCACTACAGTAA
>NW_015506111.1:448960-455075 GCF_001515645.1 Sinocyclocheilus grahami | reverse complement strand
ATTGAGGTGCGAAAATAATTCATATCTATAGTGCATGAGCACAGAGCTTTGAGAGTGCACAGGACACAGTTTGAGTGAGAGGAGAGACACGTTTTAAGTGCGCGCACTCTCTCCGGGCAGCGTGTATCTGAGCGCGTGCGTCCGATTTTGTGCGAGAGCAAAAGAAATCCACGCACGAGCGGAGAGATTCACACTCGTGCATTATATTAATGTGCTTTCGCACTACAGTAACGCGCTCTCGACATTTGTCATTAAAATAACGCCATACTCTGCCGGCTGCTCCTGTTTCACAGCCAGCAGGACTCGCGCTTAAATCCGCAATTTGATTTTGGCAAATTAGTTTGGGCGAATGCAATATATTGATCAGGAGCAAAAAAATCAGGAAAACATTTAATCTACCTGAGTGGAGACGTCTTTCACTATTTTAAGTTACGGCTGTTAAATAGAGAGGAAAATACATTTGAAAAAAGTTAACTTCTTAAACTTGGACTTCATTTTATTTATTGAAGTAGAAATCCAAGCACCAGAAGCAGCCCACACTCAGCCCACAAGTTTTCTTTCATTGAAAAATGTGCATTTTCATTCATTCATAGGCTATATGGTTGCAATAATAACCATTTTAGTTTTAGTTTCATAGACGTTCAGTTGTTATGCTTTCAAATTTCTTTCCATTTGTATGTATGTAATTTCACAGTATTTCCCCCTCCTAAATTAGGTTTACTACTTGTGCAGTCACGATTTTATAATGGTACAATTTACTCAGGCCGATGACTTTTTTTTTTTTTGCATGACATTAAGATTATTTTTATAATATATGTTAAGCTAAACAAATGTGATTATTTCTGAGAACTTTTTAACTGCAGGCAGACATTATGGTACAGTAGGCCTACAAATATTTTGTTGGAGATATGCGAGTAAAAAATAATAGATAAAAATAGAAATAGAAAGAGCAAAGGCGGCGAGTAAAATAATAAAACAAAACAAAACTGTAGAAAAATATAATGAATTACAAGTCTGTAGAGAACAGTGCGCTATTGCAGACTTATATACTGAAGTATTAATTACATTATTGTAATAGCTATAGTCAGTCGTGAACTAAAGTGGGCCGCTCTAAGGCATGAAACTCCAGAGCTGAAAATGACTCCTGGTTGTTGAGGTCTGTGGTGACAGCAGAAGATCTGTGTAAAGCGTGTGTTGTGGATGTCTGTGGTGACAGAGGCATGTCATACTCAAGACAGCCTTCTTTTCACCGGTGTTGTGGCAAATTCCAAGAATCTGTTAAGAAGCTGACTAACGTAGCTGTACCGCACGAGCACGTGGTATCATTTCCCTAGACGGGGCGATCTTTAATTTACCCTGTTTAATTTTGTGTATGTTTTCTGTGTCACATATGTATATGTTTATCATTTCATCATATCAACAAACACTTAATCTTGACAAGAATCACAAATGAAGATGGTTGCAGACATACACAGAGGGGTGTAAGACTGACAAAGCAGGGCTATATATACACACACACACAGAGAAAACCTTTGAAAATGCACAGGCGTGGGTGGTAAAATAATACATGACATTACATAAAATATTACAGGATAATGCAATATGATATGTATTCATTATTAATCAATCATGTTACATGATTAGCACTGAGGAAGCTAAGAACCGATTCTGGCAAACAGTAGCTATAAGCAAATAAAATGTGAACTGTTTTCCTAACTCTCTTAGGATAAATAAATTGATCATTAGAATGTGCTTTATTGGGTATTTGATACTGTTGCGATATTCGTTGTGTGGAAACAATCGTCGATGAACAGTAATTTTATTTTTTCTTTCAGAACTTTTACTGTAAATACATACAAGATCGGGGAAAGAACAATAGTTGTATCAAATCAATCAATCAAACATTATTTATAAAGCACTTTAAAAACACCGAAGTGGACCAAAGTGCTGTACAGAAAAATACAACTCATACAAGACATAAAATCCAACTAAAACACATTAAAAGACCATAGAAAACTAAAATAACCAAATATCAACATCAGGTGTCAAAGGCGACGGAGAAAAGATGTGTTTTAAGAGATGATTTAAATAAAGACAAATCATTGCACAACTTAGGAGCTGCCACAGCAAAGGCACGGTCCCCGTTAAGCTTACGCTTTTTTTGTTTTTGGGCACATTCAGGAACAGCTGACCAGCTGACCTGAGAAAACCGGTGGGCGTGTAATGTAGGGTGGGGCAAGCCCATTTAGGGATTTAAAAACAAATAGACACATTTTAAATTGAATCCTAAAATGTACGGGCAGCCAGTGAAGTGAAGCTAAAATGGGGGAAATGTGCTCCTATCCCTCACAATGAACAATCATCAAAACATTAGAATAGTATTATTCGTGCCACATTTGTATGCGTTTTATTGAACTCAGAAATTGACTGCACCTTCTTTCTTTTTGTTAATCAGAAGTTATTTGTTTCATGCATGTTTATGCCATTAACAGGCTGCTTTTGATGCAGCATTAAGGAATTTCTTAAACAATTCATCCATCAATACACTAATATTTCTAAATAATATTACCTTATTGATGGGGTTGTTTTTGGAATACAAAATTTTGGGTTCTAAAGCATAATAAATATTTTCTTTGTGTCCCAAACAGTCGCTGTGTGTGTTGCGCAGCTGAATTTGAAGGCAGCTGATGGAGAAAATGTCACCATATCCTTCAAAACTGCTGGACTTGAGAGAGCCGACCAAGTGAAGATAACTTTTACAAGAGGATGTAAGAAAAATCTGATTGCGCAGTACTGTCGCTGTGCTCATTGTGGGGACTGTGATGCCGTGGAAACACCGGGAGTCGTACTGAGAGTTGAAGAAGGAACCTTAACTCTTCTACGTGTCAGCTCCAATAACTCAGGCCTCTATGAAGTAATAATCATTGGAAATAACGTGTCTGAGATGAAAGTTACACTTGTTGTCAACAGTGAGTATGTTACCACAATATATCCGTTTATCTGTATCAGAATTATGAGAAAAATAATGTAAATGGTAACGATTGTGTTCATAAAGTTGTGAAAATGAAGTTGATGTTATTGCTACTTGAGCTGGAATGTGTTCAAATACAAATGATCATTCTGGTGCGCATTTACTGCTTGACGAAAATTTGCAGGCGAAATCCAGTTATTTCAATAGGAATCTGCAGGAAGGTCAAAAAAGTTGCCCATGCAAATTTTGCGTGTGTTCAGTTCAGTTTAGTTGGTCACGTGAATGTGTGCTGACCAGCAGAAAGCTGCTTGATTTGAAAGTGCCTTCTGTGTGAACTGTGCTTCAAACATCGCTACACTTGATAACAGATCAAGAAACAGAAATGTTGCTGAAATATTGCTAATGTGACTGCTCCTTTAGACTTTGATTAGAAAAGAGTAAACGCTTTTCTGATAATTTGGCAGATGGTAAAGGTGATGTTATTTTTGAGCAGTGTTGCTGGGCAATGTTGCCATCAATGGGCAACCGCGTGAGACACAAGGCTAACAACTGATCTAAAATATCCAGATAGACATTTTTTGCCCATTCTCAAGGGGAAAGTGCCCAAGCAACATCGCTCGACAACATTGCACAAAAAGTTGACCTATGTATCATCTCCTTAAGAGATGTTAAAGTAGGACTGGTCAGTAACTTTGGTAGTGGTACTTAGTGAAGGGTCATTTGATTTGCAGTTTAGAATTCTCTAATTATTTCTGTTCCTGTCGTTACAGAACCACCATTTTCCTCCAGTATAGAGCCAAGACAAACCTCCATCTCAAAACCTCCCAACGTCTCTGAAAGACACAGGCTATGTGTGTTACCTGCTCTAGTTGTATTCAGCCTGGGGGTCTTAGGGGTTTATTTGCTCTATAAATGGAAGAGGGCAAGTATTCATTTTTATTATTTTTAGTTTTTTTATATTGACAGAAATTAGTTGCTAATGTTCTAATGATCTAAGGCCGTAATCACCAAAAAATGTTAAGGCTAAAAGTTGCTCCTAATGCAGAAACTTAAGTTTTGACGATTCTATATATTATAATAAGAAATGTACAGAGTTAAGTTCAGTTCCAAATTAAGTAGGAGTATGATGGAGTATGATGTTTATGTTAGGATGAAAGTTAATCTACGTTTATTTTAAAACTAAAACCAGGAGCAGAACGATTGCCTGATTTAAAACCGGTCACAAAATAGTGCTTGTTTTTGAATGTTTAAAATAATGTTCAAGTATGTGGTTTTCATGTATAAACCTGAAATTGTGTACATTTAGATTTGTCTTCAGCACATTTTTTATTTGATTAGCATTTTTAACTGTGTTTTTTGTGTTAACTCTCAGGGATGTGAGCCAGTAGCTGATGCTGAAGCAGCCAGAGATCCAGTGTGAAGCGCTTGCATTCAGTGAAGAACACAAGCGACTTATGAATGACACAAATGATTTCAACTAGTTTAAAGCCAGATGAAACAGCACTGACAAATAGCAGAAGCACTGTGAGCAATGAGACAGTCAGAAGCCTTTTCAGTCTATAAATCGCCATCATTTACCATGGGTTTACTGTAGTAACACGAACCACTATGGTATTGTGGCAGAGATGCGGGATATTCAGATAGAATTTTATTATATTATTCACGTAGACTATAGCGTTTGTGCTTTTATACTAAATGTGTTTCGACTACTGTTTTTCATACAAATACCTAGAAACAAAGTTAAATTTTTACCTTGGTGTTGAGGTGTTATGTGTGGTTTTAACTGTGGTTATCATGATCTAAATGTGTGCTATATGGAAGACCAGTGGTTAAATTTAATAAAACTCAAATAGTCAGAACAATTACATTTCACCATAATTTTTTTACAATTTTTACAGATGTTACAGTTTGTTTTTTGTTGTTGTTTTTTTTAGAAATGTATATCGTTAAGGTTCTACAACTATCGTTTAGGAGCAAATCTGCCTTTAAACTTGAAAGAAATAAAGATTAGAAATTTATCATGATTATCGATATCGATTGATATAAAATTTTTTATCGTGATAATTGTTTTGCCCATATTGCCCAGCCCCAAGCTGCATCCGAAATCGCATACTTCCATACTATATAGTAGGTGAAAAGCAGTATGCGAGGCGAGTAGTATGTCCGAATTCATAGTATTCGAAAAACAGTAGGCGAGAAGTACCCGGATGACCTACTACTTCCGCCCAAATTCCGTAGCATGCATACGATGGACACTTTACTATCCCAGTCTGATCACACCGTAGCTTTTTTGCCTTTGTCACTTTTGAGGTCAGGTCCACCGATCACTGCTGCTTGGCCTGGTCTACACAGCTCTTGTGATATAGTTAGGCACGCTGTAGCTTTACATTTAGAAGTGCTTTCCATTTTTATGTGCAATATGAATCAAATGTCATTGCCATTTTACTGTGTGAATGTATATTAATTCCTAAATTAAAACTAATTCTAGATTTGCTGTATTTGTGTGCACTAGCTTTTATGAATATAATGTGTATTTTCTTCAATGTCTTGTAGATTGCTTGTCAATGTCTCTTTATATTTTGAGGAAATAAATATTTATGTCACATTTATCACACAACTCTGACTGTCTGACTGGTGTTTTCTCATCGGATTGGTAAATGTGTTTGTCAACTTAATTTCACTCTGCCAAAATTATTTTTTTCCACCATTAAATAATTTAATTGAATAAAATCATTAAAATGTAAAATTAAAACACTTTTTACGCTTTATAATAATAATAAATGTGAACTTGATTCGTCTGATGGCTTTGGAACACAGACGGTAACGACAGACATAAGGATGCGCTCGTTGATCAAACAGTCCATTCGCTGGTTTGAACAGATCTGATTTCAGTAGAACCGCGCACAGACAGTAGCCTGATGATAACCCCTTGCGTGCTCTTCCCAATATTGTGACAAACACCATATTCAAAAGATAGAATTTGAAGGAAACTGTAACAGATGCGCGCGTTTTATTTTCAAAATGTTTTGTTATTGACGCGATGAGTCAGACAACTACTGCAAAAAAATAAGTCCTATCTCTTTCCATAAAAATATAGGCTATAAACATTCTAAAATATATGTTTACCTTTTAGTCATGGCATTT
>NW_015506111.1:448474-448746 GCF_001515645.1 Sinocyclocheilus grahami | reverse complement strand
CCTGCCCCTCTAAAGGTCTCTGCACGGCCCTGTGAAAATGTCTCTCTGTAATTTAAGTGTTCTGCTTGGCAATGTGGTGCACCCTTTGTTTGTTGAAGACAGACACAACAACCTAAAAAAAATGACGTTCCCTCATGATAACTGGTCAATAAACTGCTCACCTGGTCTGACCGCTGCTGTATTACTGCTGATAAATACACAGTGAAAAACAAACATGTTTAAGTGTGTGCATGTCTATGCGTATGCTTCTGGAGGTAGTGGCAGAGACTAAA
>NW_015506111.1:445574-448042 GCF_001515645.1 Sinocyclocheilus grahami | reverse complement strand
CCAATTCATAAAATAAAAAAACAATGTATAGTTAAAAGACCACGTTCAGTTTTGTATGAGTGAAGGAATCCACGTGTGGATTCTTGTGGTGAGATTCTTGCTCACGCATTACATGAATCACGTAACATTATGCTTCCACATTTGTCATTAAGGTCACGAAAGAAGGGAAGAAAGCGGCCCTAGGCTGCCTACACACACAGGATCCGCCACTGCCAGATGCAGTTAGACATTTACTAAAAACCAGCCTATCGCAAGATATCTGGTAGGGGGGGGGGCTCGTCGGCTTTTCCCACGTGTTCACATGAGATTTATCAAGAACAGGCTTGCTCTGCGGTTAGTGATGTCGCAAGAGCAAAGCAGGAGGAGGAGAGAGTAGTTGAATTGCTGAAGTGCTTGATAGAGACTCACAGCAAGAGACAGGAATCCTAGTGTGTGGGAGGCTGCTCGCCATGAGGTTATGCCTAAACACTTTTTAATAGTGTAAACACTTTTACTAACACTTTTTTCCCCCGCGATTTGTAAGCCAAGTCAAGTCAAGTGTGTTCATTGAGGTTTCCATGGGCCAATGTGAATAAAGCTAGATTTAAATAAAAAAAGTCACGATATTGTCGGACCTGACGTTTTATTCTTATCCAAAACAAGATGTGATATGAGTGTGATACATAGGCTACATACATACACTACCAGTCAACATTTTTTGAACAGAAAGAAAGATCCAATAGAAAGATCCAAAGATGAGCATTCATATGAAATAAAAAGTTTTTGTAACATTATACATATAGCATTCATCCAAAGATGAGCATTCATATGAAATAAAAAGTTTTTGTAACATTATACATATAGCATTCAAAAGCTTGGAGTCAGTATTTGTATTTAATTTTTTTGGGGGCGAAATGATAGAAACGATAGAAATTAATACTTTTATTTAGCAAGAATGCTTTAAATTGATCAAAAGTGACGATAAAGACATTTATAATGTTACAAAAATTTTTTTATTTCAGATAAATGCTGTTCTTCTGAACTTTCTATTAATCAAAACCTGAAAAATTCTACTCAGCTGTTTTCAACATAATAATAATAATAAATGTTTTTTGAGCAGCAAATCAGAATATTAGAATGATTTCTGAAGGATCATGTGACTGGAGTAATGATGCTAAAAATTCAGTTTTGAAATCGCAGGAATAAATTACATTTTAAAATATATTCGAATAGAAAACAGTTATTTTAAATAGTAAAAATATTTCAATATATTACTGATTTTGCTGTATTTTGGATCAAATAAATGCAGGCTTGGTGAGCAGAAGAGAATTCTTCAAAAAAACATTAAAAATCTTACTGTTCAAAAACTTTTTACTGGTATAGTGTGTATATATATATATATATCTCTCTCGAAGTGGTGGTGGGCCGCCTGGTCCAAAAAATGCCAGGGCCGATTTTTTTGTCCCAGTCCAGCCCTGGGTACAACTACTCACAACACATAATTAATATTGAATATTCTGGTATTGTCTAGGGCTCTGGAAGAAATATAACCCTGATGCTGCGTTAGAGACAAAATCAGAGGTGTAATTGTACAGATTTATAAACTTTCACCAAAACCGCAGTTTTTTGTTTATCTTTATCCCGTTTAAGAAACGGGAACAAAGTCCTACTGTATATTCCTACTGTAGCGAGTGAAAGAGTTTCAGAATGACTGGAGGCACTAGTAGCATCACTTCCGTCAGCTATTAGGCAGAAGCAGCATAAGTCTTTAGTCTCCCGGTGAACATCGAGCATGCACACACATACAAGTGAGTCCTTGCATATATTTTCATTATTAAATCTTTAATAAAATGGTAACTTGTAAAAAAAAATAAAAATAAGTGGAGCGAAGTTTAAAAGTTTTTTATAGACGAACAGTCTATACATTTTCTTGTATTAAATAGTTTCTGTGATCAATTATTGTTGGGGACTGCCCCACTGAATGCTGGCTAATAATTGTTGACCGCTGCAGAAGTCTTGTCAGGGAGTCGAGTCATTATATTGAGCTTGACCGTTTATTGCACAAGATTTGACCATATTCACATGTTAGTGTATTTGAGGTAGTTTCTGAAATAAATAAAACAACAGATATAAATATGCATTGTTCAAATATAACCAATGACTCAACATCACAAATTCTATAATAAACAACTTTGTAAAGTGCACTGATATATAGAATATAAACTGAGAAATATATCAGCAATATCTCTGTGAGAATAACAATCTGCATAGTAAGATTACAAACAATGAAATATAAGTTATATATATAAATGCGACTGCATCATTAATACAGATGGTAGTAATAATGGTCGTTGAAAGGTATTATGACCATAAAAATGTTACCCTTAAATGTAATACAATTGTAAACGTGAACAATGCATACTGCGATGCTAACGGGTTAAACCGGATCAAATTACACTCAGAAAGATCGCTAAACTTCAATAACATCA
>NW_015506111.1:442981-443437 GCF_001515645.1 Sinocyclocheilus grahami | reverse complement strand
GCCATTCTTCATAACACTAGTAAAGGACTTCACCCCCCAAAAAACCTTTAGACTTGGAATATATCTAATATTGTTGTCAAGAAAAAGTCTACTTTCATGATGTTTGTCACTGATGAACATAAAGCTGTTTCATCTTGAGCACCAAAATAAATATTTGAATCAATAAATGCATGAATAAATAAATAATTATTCACTCATTCATAATGCATAGGTGGGACATTCTACCAGAAACGTGCATTTCCACTTGTAAAAATCTTGGGTGAAAAAAACATCTTATTCTTAAATCAGAACGTTGAGTCATATGGAGGACATGTTAATCTATATGAAACACATATCGTGCCATCTCAGCATCTGACCGGGGCTTGACAGGACTGAGCGAGGTGTGACAGGACTGACCGAGGTGTGACAGGACTGACGGTGCTGTGACAGGACTGAGCGAGGTGTGACAGGACTGAC
>NW_015506111.1:435191-436702 GCF_001515645.1 Sinocyclocheilus grahami | reverse complement strand
CCATTACAGAATGTGATATAATCTTTAGCACTTTAACTGTTGCTGTTACTGTACTGTGTCTGCAGTCCCACGCGTGTGTTCTTCACTGTTCTTCTGTCTGTCTGCTCTCTGGAAGATACTGACTGCTGTCTTCTCCTGTGAGGGTGTGTGTTTATTTATTTATTTCTTATTTTTTGGTTAAAGAACGTGGAGTATTTTTAAACTCACTTAATGGTCAAAACAATTAGCTACAATTACAAAGTTTTGTATAATTTGTTTCTGAGTGAAGATAATACACTGTGTTTAAGCTGCAGTTTTCAACTTTTCTTAAATCTACAGCCAATGGTTACACAGAGATGGACGGTGACTCTGTGGATTTGCTTCTCTCTGTTGAGGAGACCAAACCAGATCCAGTCCAGAGTTCAGTGCGTCCGTGTTCACTCACTCACTGAGGATGAGGAGGAGGAGGATGATGTCTGATGAAGAAGAGCAGCCTGAAGGGTCAAGAGATAAAATGATCTGCTGGAAATTCACATTATTAAAAAGATCACTATTAAAAGAATAATTACAAAATGATTTCATTCTTTTTCAACATTTCCATGCATGCCTTTAAAGTTTCAGTCTTTAGATCAGGTTTAGATCGGGTGAAATGCAACACTAATAATAAAGAGACTAGACAATAACTTAAAGGGATAATTCACCCAAAAATAAAAATTAATATCATTAATTACTCATTCTTTCATTGATTAATTCTGTCATTAATTACTCACCCTCACACCGTTCCAAACCCGTAAGACCTTCGTTCATCTTCGGAACACAAATTAAGATATTTTAGATGGGATCTGAGAGCTCTCTGACCCTCCAGCAAGGGTACTACCACGATCAACACACAGAAACCTACACTGTCAGAAAACAAGGTACGGTGAAGGTACAATTTTGTCCCTAGGGGAACAAAACATATAACTGTATCTTTAAAGGTGCACAATAGGTCCTTAAGGTACCCAAAAATAGTCATGAAGGTACAATCAGATGAGAGAGGTACATTTTCTAGTTCTAGTTTATAACTAATATTTCAGAATAGCTATTTCTAATATTTTTGAACGACTTCCAAGTTATCATTAATTTTGATTAGTGTATTCCAAGCGATCATCTGCTGATGAGGGAACATCAGTGCAGGTTAATCCAAACTCCTGGAACTGATCAGGATTTTAGATTTAGCTCTAATACTTAAACCTCATTTGATACTTCTTGCCCATAAATTGTAGACAAATCATGTAACATTTCCATTTTATTATTGCCCACTTGTATAATCTTCCAAACACCCTCTACTCCTCCCTATGCTGACTTTATAATCCAAGCACCAGAAGAAGATGTGGTGGGGATGTTGATTTCTCCAGTTATTCCAAGGTGTTGAATCCATTCACTAAAAAGATGAATTCAGCAACTCTTTCAGTAGGTTCTATTCTATCATTACACCACAAGATGGCGAACAACGAGTGTCTTTCTGTGTGTTGAGAGACCTGGGCCCTGCC
>NW_015506111.1:430410-434660 GCF_001515645.1 Sinocyclocheilus grahami | reverse complement strand
ATATCAGTGAGGTCCCCTTTTTTCGGAATAAGGGTGATAACCGCCGTCCGGCAACTCAGAGGCAACCTGCCCTCTAACAAACTGACACCGAGTACCTCAAGCAGATCCTCTCCCAGCTCCGACCAAAAAGCCTTATAGAAGTCAACTGGGAGGCCATTCACTCCTGGTGCCCTCCCAGACTCCATGCTTTGCAGGGCCTTGAAAAGCACTCCCAGGGTCAACACTCCTGAAAGATCCACATTAGCCTCTTCTGAGACTTTAGGTAAGTTGTCAAAGAAGACATTTTCCACACAACGCCCTGAATCAAGCTCACTTCTATACAGGTTTTGATAAAAAAGAACTGCTCTCCTCCGAATGTCATCAGAATCAGACAACAAAAAAACATTTTCAGAGCGCAGTGCATAAATAAAACGCCTCTGCCCATTCTTTTTTTCCATGCTGAAAAAGTACTTGGATGGTGCATCCATCTGATCTATGCTTTGAAAGCGTGAACGGACCAGAGCCCCCTGCGTTTTACATTCCAGTAGATCTGCTAACTGAGCTTTCTTCTTAGAGCAGGCTTCCAAATGTTGAATTTCACCAGTAGAGTGAGCCAATTTCTGAGATTCAAGTATCTCTCTTTCCAAAAGTTCTAAGGACCGAGCCAACTCTTTAGTGAGGTTGTGAGTGCACTGTTGCGTAAACTGCTTTATCTGGATCTTACCAAAGTCCCACCACTGTTGTAATGAATGAAAGGAACACTTCATTGTTTTGTGCACTTCCCAAAAGGACTTTTCTTAATTATCATTTAACAGCTTAGTGTTAAAGTGCCAATATGCACTTTTGAGTTTAATTGAGTTTAGAATAAAATGACAATGCACCATACTGTGATCTGAAAAACTTACTGGTGTAATATAACACCTACTAAAAATGTTGAGATGAAAATTAAAACTATAAAATCTGTCCAGTCTGGCCAAGGATATAACATTATCACGTTTGTGAACCCAAGTGTACTGCCTTTCACTGCCATTTAAAGACCTCCAAATATCACATAATTCATATTTTTTAATCATATGAATAAGACGGTTACGTGAAGCTAAATGAGGTTCAATGTGATTCCTATCTAAATTGAGCTCAGTGCAATTGAAAATCACCACCTAGAAACAAAAACTCTTCAGGACAACAGTTTTGTAAGGTCGAACACAGTGTGTCTAAAAAAACTAATCTTTCAACTGGTACAGTTGGAACATACACACAAATAAAAATAAACACATAATTTTCAAAAACTGCTCGAACTTTTAAGAGCCTACCTTTAACAATTTCATCAACTATGTAAGAAACAGGACTAAAGTTCTTTGCAAATAAAATGGCCACCCCCCCACTGACTGAAGTATTATGACTTAGCACAGCAGTGCCATCAAACTCCCTCACCCAGTCAACAGCATTTTTCACATCACTGTGGGTTTCTTGTAAAAAAGCAACATCCATATTTTTCTGTTTAATTACTTCATATATAGTTGCTCTTTTTCTAACATCTCTTGCACCATTGACATTCAAAGTGGCTAAATGCACTTCACTCATAACAACAAACAAATGTAACTTTTTTGTTTGTCTTCGTAAAGACGAGAATTCCAATTGTTTACATATTATTCAGGGCAATGTTAAGATTTCTCACAATTTTCTTTAAACGGTAGACTTCTTTGCTTGTGAAAGAACCCTCTGCCATTAGGCCTTTGGCTTTTTCCACAAACTGCTCTAGATCGGGAAAATATTCCTGCACACACACACCTCTTTTATTTTTAGTCGATCTGAGGAATAACTTGATGTCATCAAGCTCATAATTCCGGCCAGCAAACTCACACAGAGAGAGAGACACACTAGAGTCAGAAGACTCGCCATCACTCTCAATATCCTGCTCCTCGTCCTTATGCATTTCACTTTTTTTGCTTATTTTAGCATCAAGTACTTTGTCACTTTTCTTCCTTTTTTGAGGTGTTTTAAAAACAAACGGCTCATTTTCCATTCTAGGACAGTTATTCGCCTCACACACTTCTTGCAGTTGAGCTGAAGTACTTCCTGAAGTACTATCATTTTGCTCATCACCATTGTCTCTGGAACATTGTGCCACACATGCTGCTAGATCCTTCACACCAGCATCTGAAAGCGTTTCAGCGTGAGCCGAGGCCGACCCAGTCTCAGACTCACTGGATAGACCTGTAGCCGCCGCCACCGAGCCTTCCCCCGGGGATATCCCCGCCGCTGCACCAGTGTTCCGGCGAATTCAGTTACCTGTAGCACTCTCGCTTACCGCATTCCTTTCATTTACTGCAACTTTGTCAGGACAGTTGCAAATTAAATGCCCAAACTTGTTACAACCAAAACATTTCATTTTTGCAGTGGTGACAAAAACAACATAATCAAAATCGTCAATCCGAAAATTGAGTGACATGTCCAGATCAGCGTCATCCTTAATGATCATATAAGCAAAACGCCTAAAAGAAACAATATGCCTCAACTGAGGCAACACACTGCTGATTGGGATCAAAATATCATCGCTCACAAAAGGTGGGACATTTGACAAAGTGAAAGCCGGTAGAGAAAGGGGCAGAACAGGGACAAGTTCACCACTGATAACTATGCCGTGCTCAACTTCTACTACTTCATTATCTATAGGCCTACTGTCAAGAAACACTACATTGGCACCGTTCATTCTTGAGGCGGACAGCACACTCTCATGCCCCACCACCTCTCCAATTGCCAAACAACAATCTTCCACACTCACCGCGGACGCCACCTTTACAGCGTAGCGCCGCGTAAGTGAGCTTAACCCCTGCATGCGTGGGGCCGACATGCTTCCTCAATAAAGCGGACGGCACGCGGCCCGAAAAACACAAAAACAACAACTAGACACACACAGTTTAGGATAGAAAGGAAAAAGAAAAAATCATTCACAGCACTCTGCCTACCCACGCACCGGAAGAGTGTGTGTGTGTGTGTGTGTGTGTGTGTGTGTGTGAGAGAGAGAGAGAGAGAGAGAGAGAGAGAGAGAGAGAGAGAGAGAGAATCCTGGGTGACGTCACGCGACTCACGGAATGGGAAACCTGTGGGCTTAAAATACAAGTGTCACACAGATACACGTAACAGGGGCTAAAAGACTAGTAAAACTAGAAGCATTGTTTTTAAATTAATAAGCATTAAATAATCATTTTACATTGAGATAAGCATTTAAACGATAAAAACAAAGGACCCATGACACTGGGAAGGGCTAAATAGTGCTGAATGAAATTAACTGAGTGCTGGCTTTTGCATGCTCCATACTGAACAAAAAGTAAAACAGCAAACAGGTATTTTTTGGCATGTTGTCAGTCAGTGACACGTCCCTTTGGAGGCATGGCGATTGGGATGCAAGTCAGAGTAACATGTTTTAGACCAGAGAGCAGAGAACAACGGGAAAAAAGAGAGGAATATCACACAATTAAATCACATCTTAAAACTTACTTGAATCCCAGAGGGGTGTGCTATTGTTTTGCGTGCCCGGTCTCATGAAAATGCGTATAAATAGTACGCCAAATAAAAATGAAAACTCGTGGTATTGATACGCAAAAATGGACTTTGGCGTGCATATAATACGCAGTTTTAGCGTGCATATGATACGCATCTACCACACAACCCTAATCCTACCCATCGCGTAGCATATACACGCCAAAGTCCATTTTTGCGTATCAATACCACGGGTTTTCGTTTTTATTTGGCGTACTATTTCTACGCACTTTCGTGAGATCGGGTTGATAAGCAAGCTGGTCATGTTTTTTTATTCTGACTCTTTCCACTTCACATTTTTCACCACTCTGTTGAGGTCAGTGGTTAAAACTTTAAAAGTGCTCTCCGAGTGTCATGATCCCTGTCTGTGTTCCCCTGTCTTGAGTTTAGGCTGAAAAAGGGATACAGCTGCGGCACGACCACATCAATATTGCGTAATTTCTGTCACGCTGAACAACAATAATTAGGCCTACTGTAATAAGTAAGTAACTTTATTGTAAGGGGTAGGTTTAGGGTGGAGGTAGATGTTGTGTTTCTCAAATAAAGAGGCTGTTTCTCATTAAATACTGCCGACATTTTAATAACAACAAATATTGCTACATCATTTCACAGCGTGTCGCTTTCCTCATTGTGCTCTTTATATCATTAATCACATACTGAACTCTAGTAGTAACAACAGCAATAACGATCACATTTAAAATAGTACAGTAGATACGCCACCTAATTTACTT
>NW_015506111.1:429435-429842 GCF_001515645.1 Sinocyclocheilus grahami | reverse complement strand
TGTAACTTCAGCGCTTTTGTTCTCACCTGATTGAACTTATTTACAAAGAGTATCATCTGATACACTTCATTCCCAGCACGAGGTGACACTTCTGTTCAAGATGCTCTTGTGGAAATTGCGTTAGAGGAAAAGTTGATACATTGACCAGAAATTTGAGTTTGTAACTGTAAGTACAATGTTTTAACAGTGTCAGTTCACAATATTATTAGTTACCCTTATGAAAATTAACCATGGTGTTACTACAAATAAAACCATTGTAACCATAAATTAACCATGGTTTTGCTGCACTAAACATAGTTTAACCATGATATTTGTAGTAAAACTTTTATACAAATGGTAATGAATATGCCAAATAATAAAAAAACTTGGGTAACTACACTTTTACTATACTAAAACAATGGTTAATT
>NW_015506111.1:426338-429219 GCF_001515645.1 Sinocyclocheilus grahami | reverse complement strand
TATAAGATATAACGTCCTTATATATTATTACTATATTATCCTTATATTTGGACCAATACAGTAATGCAGATTTATACTATACATGACATTTTTGGAGTCAGGATTATTTAAGTGAGTAATTATGTTTTACTTATGCCAGATGCCCAAGAAACCAGTAGTCGACAGGGATTTTATTTTCACAGTCTTGTGTTCATCAAAAGAGGCCATAGTCAAAAATGGCAACATAGCTACTCCTAATCAGAACATCTGGACCGAGCTTAGTAAGCAGCTAGAGAACAAGATCACTGCAAAGGCTCTATACACTTTTGTTAAATTAAACCGACACAACATCTGGACTGCTTTAGGGTTTACTCATGAAAGTGATAATGAAACAAGTGGCAGTAGTGATGACACTGATTTTGAGCCAGGGTCCCTTTCCCCCAGACCAAAAGATTGCTGGACTTTTGATCTTGAAGTTCCATTTCAGAAATGGATTGAATTTATGCCTGAAACAGTTCAATACAAAAACAAGTTCTCTAAAACACAAAAAAGGGAATACACAATTTTGAAGCATGGCATCTGGGCGCATGTGATAAATCACCACATTTGGCAAGAAGTGAAAAGCCCCTGCACATTTGCCTTTAAAAGAGCCAAGGTCTATTCATCAGCCACAGAGAAATATATAGAAATCAGAGGCAAGTGTAAGGAGTGTCATGGCCACATTCACATAAAATGTGACAGAGAGCCTGAAATGAACAGCCCAATGGTGCTAAAGTGTTTCATTAATAACACAGATGACTCCCTGCACACTGGCTGTTCCAAGCGTCCGATCTCTGGTAACGTGCGTGTGCAGATATCCAAAGAACTGTGTGAGGGTAGAATGGAACCCCATGTATGGAGGGCATCGGAGGCAACAAAGCTGATGGATTTTGGAGATCCTGAGCCAAGCCATCTGCCTAATTTGGCCACCCTGCGCAAAGCAAAGCAAGAGAGAAATGCCTTAGAACTAGGTGACAAGGATCCTATTTTGTCACTGCAGATGTTAAAATACAGCGCACCTCACAGTGGTAGCATTAAAGACATTGGATTGGACAAGTTTTTCTGTCACTATTGGAGTCAAACACAAATGTATATGTACAAGTCATTATCAAAGACATCTACTAACCCCACTGAGTTTTGATGCAACTGGCTCAGTAGTGAGGAAACTACAGAGACCAAATGGCACATCTGGCCATGTCTTCTTATATCAGGGCGTTCTGGCAGGTAATGAGAGCTCAAGTGTCCCAGTCGTGCAAATGCTGTCAGAGAGACATGATGTTAATGCAATAACACATTGGCTGACAGAATGGATACGTGCAGGTGCACCAACTCCAAAAGAGGTTGTAAGTGACTTTTCACTGGCTTTGCTCGGAGCTTTGGTCAAAGCTTTTACTCCTCATCCTGATCTGAAGACCTACATTAATGTGTGTTGTGGCGTCTTACTTGGTAATCAGTCTGCAAAAGTGCCACCTTGTTTTGTTCGGGTTGATGTTGCACACTGCATCAAGATGATCTGCCAGTGGGACTGCTTGAAGAAAAAAGCACATCGCGTTAAAGATTTCTTTGTGAGGTCAATGGCACAGCTTCTAAAGTCACAATCCATGGACGATGCTAGAGAGCTACTACGCAGCATTACTGTTGTGGCTCTCAGTGAAACAGAGGGCAATGACAGCTCTGGAGTCCCCCTCATATCAGAAAGGCGCAAGAAATACCTGAAAGCCCGAATTGCAGAAGAGTGTGTCATCATTCCAGATGTAGAGGGTTCATCAAGGAATTTGAACAGTAAGCACACAAACATGTAAATTTGTAAAAAAAAAAAAAAAAAAAGGAGGAAAAAAAGTAGGAAAAAAAGAAGAGTGAAGTTTAAAGTATTTGTGTGCAAAATATTTGTTGTTTTTTGTATCTAAATATTACTGTTGACTGTAACACGTGAACTGTTAACAAGAAAGTTACTGGGGTAAAAATTAACATCAGCAATTCTGAACGGGTTGTCTTGTGTTATGTTGTGTAGCCGGTTTCTGTTTTATAATAATCAGTGTTGAGTGACATAGTTTAGAGATTTGCCCTTGATTCGCGGAATTTCTGGTTTTTCAATTAATCATGAGTCCGCTACTCAGAGCCGACACATAAGCGAGCAACAGGGGCCCCCAAGAGCCTACATGCTTGATTTTATTTATTTAAAAAAAAAAATGTTTAATGATTTTTTTTGTGATATATTATGCCAATATGCAATGGTAATTATACAAAAACGCAATATAAAATAATTAAATAATCTACGTATCATCTTATTATTTCCATAACAGATGAAGCCTATGAATTTTATTTAGTTTTTCAGTTTTTTTATTCAGAATATCCACAAACTTGTTAACTGTATCATAAACTAGCCTATATGCTAGAGCCCATTCTGATGGTCAAATATGTGTAAATTAATTAGTTTAGTCGTTTAAACCACCTGCTAGTTGATCTATAATGCGAGCTGGACGCTGTCGTGTGGATCTGTCAGACTAGCAAAAGTTATAATAAGTAATCAAAAGCTTATTTGTTAAAAATAATCACGTAAAAAAATAGTCAATGTTTAAAAAAGACATTTTGATTTAACTTTTGTTTAGCATTTCTATTCTACAATTCTAAATTACAATTCTAAATTTCTATTCTAAATCATTACAAACTTACCATGAATTTTCTCCATGAATAAAAATGAAAAAAAATGCAGATCTTCTTGAAAGTGGATTTTATATAGCCTACATACAAAATTTTTTTTTTTTAAAGAATAAGAATAATTATTATTTTGAGGCAAAATGAAAACACAATATTATCTGGGGCCGAACAGTCATCGGGGATAAAGAGGGGTGTTCTACGACAC